>NC_057806.1:87375983-87675983 GCF_018294505.1 Triticum aestivum | reverse complement strand
TAGCTCTTACATTGATTCGCAACAGAATGCAATCGAGCGGGTATATTTGTGATTAACTCACAATACCCAAGAATTAGTGATTAACATGTTTAACCATAATTCCCAAGAACTATATCTTTGACCAGCCTACTATACATCAAAAACTTGTATGACATTCATACATGAGCTGGATATTCCAGTCATCTTTCTCTTTGCCTTTATACTTCTAACAGTTTAACTTTTAGTATTTCTCCTACTCGCAAAAGAGGCACCCAACTTAAGAGTGGTGTTAGCCCCGGACTTCCTAGGCATGTAAGTCATACTAACACCCTTTGGACACTTCCTTTCTCTTTAAGTTGTTGTTTTATTCACCTTTCATTATATGACAGGTGTTCTTCTGGATCCCTTTCCCAACAGTCAAATGCATAGTAAACACTTTTACTAATACTTGCAAACAAACATTGCTTTGTTTGTATCTGAAAATAATTTTCAGTTCCATGAATATCATATAACTATCCCAACTTTCAAAGTTTGGGTTTCATGGAAGCAAACATATTCCACTTGATCGCAACAGAATTCTAGCTTTTGGATCAAAGGACGAGAGTCACATGATCCATAGCATTAGCGGGAGGATACGGAAAGCATGCGATAGGACAAAGTCCTTCTTGGCACTTTTGAGGACAATCCTCACATTACGTTACCAATCGTAAAGTTTTAACCAGATATTTAACAACTATTCAATTTTAACAGGGAAGGTGGAAACGCGGGCCATTATTCTACAACTATTTTGCAAGAAACACTTAGACAGTGTTCATAATTAATTGCACTGAGAATTAAACATGTTAATTCAACAGTGCGCTCCCACTCAAATAAATATATCTCATAATTAATTTTGAGTGATACAAGATCCAGACTTCAATTCATCGCCATAGAATCATCATCTCACTACGGGAATTTTAATCGGTAGGCCAACTTGCCGATCACATCTCTATGTGACTCTTTCTCATATTTCGATGCATGTGTTCCGAGATCAGGACGATCCTGCCATGAACGTCAAGACAACCAAGTGATCTTGCTGCGAGGTCTGACCTCACCCGCCTCACACTTCTCTAATCGTTCGTACCCATGCATCCATGGCGCACCCCGAAAAGATAGGTGCCGTGACGGTGCTACACTTGGGAGAACACTAACTACTTGATATTTTAGTGAGAGATCACCCTAATAAGAAGCGACTACCGTGCAATCAAGAAGGGTGCATCATAAGGGATAAATAACTATGGCGATTCATAATAGCATGATATGGTATAGCCCTTTCTGACGGAGAAGTCTTTCATTTCTTCGTCTTCGGCATTCGCGTCGGTGTTCACCTTCACGAAGATTGCCACCACCTTGTTGATGCACCAGATAATATTGCTATCTCTATAGATAATAAAATAAGTGCATTACTTAAGGTTGACACGCAGGTCACTAAAGTGACAATCATATGGCTCCAGCCATCATGCCGAATCATGACACGCAGGTCATGTTAATCAATTTACATCATATAGTCATCTCATACATAATCAAATTATTATGAGCACTGCTATACCACATCACATGCACATGCAAAACCCTCCTGCAAAACCAAGTTAGACGCCTCTAATCGGTTCATGCAAAGACTTGTTTTTCGTGGCTTCTAAGGTTTCGAAACAAACCGAAGCTACCAAGGTCCATCGTCAAGTATGATAATTCAAGTCGCTAGATTAACTTTGCGGGGTGTATGAAACACGAGATAATAAAATCTCGAGACCCATACTGAACTTCGTCATACGCATGACCCCCGTGCAGATCATATCTGCATTGCCCTTTCGTCTGCTAAATTTCATCTTTCTTTTTAACTACAGTGGAATTCAATGAACTGTTAGCACTTCATTGATCAATCAGGATCGCGGATTGCCAGAACATTGAAACTCCACCATACTGTTATCAAGATCAGAAATATGCAAATTCCAGGGAAGCAACAAGAACATCGGGTAACAGATTTCATCTGTCACCCGCATAAATAATTTTCAGCAATAGATCTCATCTACTACCTAATTATATTATGCAATACCCATACATCTCTATGTATTCTAGATCGCAACCTGCATCTACGCATAGCACGGCTCATGATGACACTGTAGGGTAACGCAGCAGAAAACAAAAAATTTCTGACCTACGCACTAGCCCAGGACCACTATGGAGACTGCATACATGGTTTGATCTTTTTCGTTACCGACTCATAGCGCAGCGGAAGTAGAGTCGATGACGAACGGCGGTGCAGATCTCCGCAGCTAGGATTTACAACCTCCCAACCGCGAGGATGTATACCCTCATCTACTCCTCAGACAGCCCTTCGGGAGGCGGTCGAACAGCCCCCCGGACGGTATCGCGGACAGCCCTTCGGGAGGACCTTCGAAACTCGAACGACCACTCGGATAGCCCTTCGGGAGGACCTTCGAAACTCGGACAGCCCTTCGGGAGGCATTCGCGAACTAAGACCAAAACTACGATCTCTCTACAGAGTTTCACACATACGGTGTCATCTATCCAGCAGGGCTTCGCCGTCCAGAACTAGTTCCTGCCGGAACCCAGACAACCTTACGACTCTAGAAAACTCTTTTCGTGGGAGGGAGAGAAGAAGCCAGATAATGCATGGCATGCGTATGAGAGCAAGGGATGAGAGTGGAGGGCTGCCCCTCCACCTCTATTTATAGGAAAACCTAAGGGGTAGGGTGGTTTTACAAGAAAACCCAAAACCCACATGAAATGGAGTCCTTCCCAAGGACCTAAAGAGTGAAAACAAGGGACAAGTGGGGCCCCATGGATGAGCTGCACCCATGAACATCCCACCCCTTGTGCCCCCCCAAAAGGAGGTTCCCACCCTTCCATGTCATCCCTAGATCTTTTGGGCAAAGCCCCAAAAGGTGGCTTTCCATAAAATATCCCAAAACACACTTTCACTATTCACAACAACATTTTTCAGTGTCTGTTAGAACTGAAAATAATTATGTGGGCTTAGAACATTTCCAGTACCGAAACTCATCCGGTGACCTCCCTCTATGGAACTTTTCCGCTATCCGAAACTTTTCGGTGTCCGAAACTTTTTCGATGATTTTCTCTCAGACTCCTTGTCTAGTATTCAGCAGATAGATGACCCTTAAGCGTGTGACCCTATAGGTTCGGTGAAGTATAGACATGACCCGAACCCCTTCCGATCAATGATCAACATCAGAGCCGTGGACACCCATATTGGCCCCTATACCCACACGAATAAATATTCGACTGAACCTCCAGTTGCAGTGAGCTATTCATGTTGCTTCGCGATATGTCACAAACACTCGAGGTGAGATTTATTGCATCCCCATGGACGAACAATTTGTCCACCATGCAAGTTACCTCGTTACCGGTTTTGTTCTCTTTTATCATTTCCTGTTCCGGCATCCCAGTGATCAAATCACAAGGTGTCTGGCCAGACGATTATGGATATCGTAACACCGAGAGGGCCCGAGAATATCTCTCCATCGTCGGAGGAGCAAATCCCAAACTTGAGCTATCAAGTTACTTGGCATACTTTTCCATGAACCTGTAAGCCACCGTAATAGCCACCCATTTACAGATGACGTTTAACAAACCCCAAAGTTCATGAAGCAAGCATGAAGAAACTCGATACTCTCGTGGTCTAAGGAATCATGCAAACGTTAACCATCTCTGTGTTATGTACCATTAAGCTTATGACGAATGAATCTCATAGCATAACATCAATCCGGGTCGATTCAACACAAATGTTCTCTTAACATTGTACCCTCAAAGTTGCTAGCATAGACATGCCCATGACCAGGAAAACAGAATCATCATGCAACACTTGAGCTAGTCTTAGAGGCCAGACTAGGAATACTTCTTACCGTTTATTATTCCACACGTGCATATGAGTCTTCCTTTGAGCCTCGTGTTATTGCAGACTCGAGAACCATAGCAGTTATAGCATGGAACATAAACATAATTATGAACATGGAGATAAGTAATAGCATTTATTATTGCCTCTAGGGCATATCTCCTACAGATATTGCAATAGTAGTAGCAGTAGAACAACGAGCAACAGAAGTAGCGTTATCACGCTCAAGGCATTTTAGACATGGTGGTTCAAATCCTTCCTGAGCGGGACTGATCTGTTGAGCGCGAAGTGACTCGTTCTCCTTTTGAAGATCTTCATGAGCCGCTCTCAATTTCTCAAGTTCTTTCTTCCTTTGAAGATAATCATAGGAAAGCTTTTCATGAGTTGTTGAGAGCATTTCATGACGACTTTAAAGTTCCTCATACTTAACATGAAGATTTTTAATGTCTTCAATTGAGGACCGAGTTCGAGTCATTTCCGCGTCCAATAGGTCATCGCTTTTTGTCTAACGGTTTTTGAATATGTTCCATAGCAGTTTGTTGTTGTGTTGCAATTTTCGCAAGTGTTTTGTAGCTAGGTTTAGATTTACATTCAGAGTCATCTTCACTAGATGTTTGATAGTGAGCATCGCGTGAGTTTACCTTGGCACCATGTGCCATGAAGTAGTAGGTGGGAGCAGAGTCATCCTCGTTAGCATCAACGTTGGTGAAGAGGCCATCATCTTCAATATCGAAGATGGACTTGGCGACGTATGCTGAAGCTACAACCAGGCTTGCCACGCCTGAATCAGAATCCTCTTCAGACTCCATCTCCACTTCCTCAGATGCAGACTCCTCCTCTGAATCCATTTCCTTGCCAACAAACGCATGACCCTTGCTAGATGAGCTCTTCTTGTGTGATGAAGACTTTGACAAAGACTTGGAAGAAGACTCTGAGGATTTCTTCTTCTTCTTGTCATCAGAATCATATTCCTTGCTCTTCTTCTTGTTGTTGTTCTCATTGTCTCATTGAGGACATTCAGAGATGTAGTGACCAGGTTTCTTGCACTTGTGGCACGTTCTCTTCTTGTAGCCGCGGGAGGAAGCTTCGTCATTTCTTGAGCTGGATCTTGAAGACTGTCTGGAGCCTTTCTTCTTGGTGAACCTTTGGAACTTCTTCATGAGCATGGTAAGTTCCTTTCCAATGTCTTCAGGATCCTTAGAACTGCAGTCAGATTCTTCTTCAGATGAGGAAACAACCTTTGCCTTCAAAGCGCGAGCTCGGCCATAGTTGAGACCATAGATATCTCTTTTCTCAGATAGATGGAACTCATGTGTGTTGAGCCTTTCAAGTATGTCAGACGGATCAAGAGTCTTGAAGTCAGGGCGTTCTTGAATCATCAGGGCCAGGGTGTCAAATGAGTTGTTGAGTGATCTCAAGAGTGTCTTGACGATTCCATGCTTGGTGATCTCAGTGGCGCTGAGTGCATGAAGCTCATTTGTGATGTCAGTGAGGCGATCAAACGTCAGCTGAACATTCTCATTGTCATTTCTCTTGAAGCGGCTGAAGAGATTGCGAAGAACACTGATCCTTGAGTCTCTCTAGGTTGATACGCCTTCATTGACCTTGGAGAGCTAGTCCCAGACTAGCTTCACAGTTTCCAGAGCACTCACACGGCCATACTGTCCTTTGGTCAGATGACCACAGATGATGTTCTTAGCAGTAGAATCCAGTTGAATGAACTTCTTGACATCAGCTGGGGTGACGCCTTGACCGGCCTTGGGAACGCCGTTCTTGACGTCATACCAGAGGTCGACATCAATGGCTTCAAGATGCATGCGCATCTTATTCTTCCAGTAGGGGTAATCAGTGTCATCGAAGACAGGGCACGTAGCGGAGACTTTGATTATCCCTGCAGTCAACATAGCTAAAACTCCAGGTGGTTAAACCGAATCACAGAGAACAAGGGAGCACCTTGCTCTGATACCAATTAAAAGTGCTAGTTATCAACTAGACGGGGGGTGAATAGGCGATTTTTATGAAAGTCTTCAAAACACGGGGGCTTTGAAGACAAACAGTAGCAATGAGCCTATAAATATGCAACGGAAGGTAGACTACACTAGACAAGCCATAGTCAAGTAAGCAATGAAGTGAAAGCACGAAGACTATCAGCAGCTAAGTAGTAGAATCAAGATGGAAGATAGTATGAAGCTAAACAACAACAGTCTTTACACAGTGAAGTCAATCATATCATGCAAGCAGGCAATGACTTCACGAAGACGAACAGTAAGTAGAGAGAGTTAAAATATAGAACCAGTAACTCAGTGAGGATAGGTATTTGTTGGACCAGTTACAGTTGCTGTGACAACTGTACGTCTGGTTAGGGAGGCTGAGATTTACTCAGAAGACCGCGTCTTCACCTTATTCCCCTTGAGCTAAGGACACACAGTCCTCACCCAATTGCTCTGGTAAGTCTTCAAGGTAGACTTCCAAACCTTCAGAGACTTCGTTCACCGGCGATCCACAATGACTCTTGGATGCTCAGAACGCGACGCCTAACCGGCTGGAGGATTCATAGTCCTCAAGTGCAATAAGTCTTCAGGTCACACGGACAGAAAGACTTCAGTGATGCCTAACACTCTTTGGCTCTGGGTGTTTAGGGCTTTGTCCTCGCAAGGATTTCTCTCTCAAAGGCTTCAAGGTGGGTTGCTCTCAAAACGACAAAAGTCGTGTACTAACTCTGAGCAGCCACCAATTGATGGTGTAGGGGGTGGGCTATTTATAGCCACGAGGCAACCCGACCTGATTTGTCCGAAGTGACCCTGGGTCACTAAGGAACTGACACGTGTCCAATGGTCAGATTTCAAACACACGCTGCAGCTTGACTTGGGCTACAAGTAAAGCTGACTTATCCAGCTCTGGATAAGATTTGCTCTCATTGTCTTCACTCGAAGACATAGGATTTGGTTGAGCATCACTTCAGTCACTCTGACTTTGTTCACTTGGACCCCACTTAACAGTACAGTGGTTCCTATGACTCAACAAAGAAGAAAAGGAAACTACGAAACAACTATGTCTTCGCAGTCCATAGTCTTCATACGATGTCTTCTCATGTCATAGTCTTCAATGTCAAACTCTTCACACACCACCATTGTCTTCAATGTCTTCACACATTTTTAGGGGTCATATCTAGTAGTTAAACCGAATCAATGAGGGACTACTACCTGTGTTATCCTACAATTCTCACAAACACATTAGTCTCTCAACCAGGTTTGTCGTCAATACTCCAAAACCAACTAGGGATGGCACTAGATGCACTTACAATGGGATCACATCATTAGAGAATGATGTGATGGACAAGACTCATCCGTTAGCTTAGCATAATGATCGTTTAGTTTTTCTGCTATTGCTTTCTTCATGACTTATACATGTTCCTTAGACTATGAGATTATGCAACTCCCAAATACCGGAGGAACACCTTGTGTGCTATCAAACGTCACAACGTAACTGGGTGATTATAAAGATGCTCTACAGGTGTCTCCGATGGTGTTTGTTGAGTTGGCATAGATCAAGATTAGGATTTGTCACTTCGTGTATCAGAGAGGTATCTCTGGGCCCTCTCGGTAATGCACATCACTATGAGCCTTGCAAGCAATGTGTCTAATGAGTTAGCCATGGGATGACGCATTACGGAACGAGTAAAGAGACTTGCCGGTGACGAGATTGAACTAGGTATGATGATACCGATGATCGAATCTCGGGCAAGTAACATACTGATGACAAAGGGAACAATGTATGTTGTTATGTGGTTTGACCGATAAAGATCTTAGAAGAATATGTAGGAACCAATATGAGAATCAAGGTTCCGCTATTGGTTATTAACCGGAGATATGTCTCGGTCATGTCTACATAGTTCTCGAACCCGTAGGGTCTGCACGCTTAACGTTTGATGACGATTTGTATTATGAGTTATGTGATTTGATGACCGAAGGTTGTTCGGAGTCCCGGATGAGATCACAGACATGAAGAGGAGTCTCGAAATGGTCATGACATAAAGATTCACTAGATCATTAATGGCGCGCATTGCTGCGCCCGTTTATTGGTTCAATGTAATTATAGGAATCATGTAAATATATGATGCCATGAAGGAGGTCCAATATGCTCCAAATTTAGGCTGGTCACCGCAAAGACCAGCAACTTGATTGGCCACACCAGAGCAAGGATAATAATATGGCAATGGCACATTGCCATGTAATCTATAGTCAATCAAATAACCAACATTTACAATACTCTCTCGATTCACTATTATAAGATGTTTTTGATATTTTAATATGGACTAAATATAGACTGAAATGAGTTAACAAACTCACTAAAACACATTTATAAACATCCAATTCAGAAAGTTAGAAGATCTTACAATAGTGTACGGAGGGTAGTAATTTGTTACATAGGATCTAATGCAGTCCACCGCATCAATTGTTTTTGGGATGTGAACACATCGACCGATCCCTCGTGCATACCATCATATGAGAAATATGTAGCTACCAGCAGTTGATATCAAAATTCTTTCAAGATGCTTATGGGATGGGAAGTAGTAGATAGTATGGTCTCATCATTAGAATCTGCATCATTCAAGTATCTTGATGCAATATGATAAATCTATCAAAGGTAGCTTCTTTTTCTATTCTGCAATAGATGAAGGAAAACAATCAGTATTCTACATGTCAAAAAAAGCAGCACTGAATTTATTTCATATACATGTAGCATGTTGGCACTCAGTTCTTAAGAGAAGAGAAATTCAACCTAAACATTAAGGCATCAACACGTAGCTCGTGACCAAATAACTTAACCATTAGGTATATCATGTAAAAAATATTCAATGTTTCAAAAAAAAGTCTGGGGTTGACCAACACAGCTTAAATAATTATATCAAACAAACTACAAATAGTATTGAAGACAAGAAGGCAAGAATCAATACAAATATCTATTTTAACATAAGTATATGCTTACATATCATGTACACAATGTAAAAGAGTATAACATCTACATGGAAAGTTATTCACCTCACATTTCCAAATGTCCATACCAACTAGAGGACCATATCTTGCAAGTTGGAAGTATGGAGCAGAATGGAAATTCAATTACCTGTCTAAGAAAGTGAAGTGGACAATTCAAGTTAATATTTCAAGGAATAAACCTAAGAGGAATGCACTTTGGATGGCATTCATTGGTGCTAGGATGTAGTTATATGAAAAGGGGAATAAAAATGGGATTCAGAGAATCAGACAAGATGCATACATAAAAATTGGAATAAAAATGGGATGTAGTTATATGAAAAGGGGAGTCTGAGTATCAGACAAGATGCATATAAACATTGGAATTTAACCCCCCCAAATACTACTCGCTTACATCTTCAAACACCTTCCCTACACAAAAGTTGTGCAATGTCTTGACATACAGAACTGTGCAATGTCTTGACATACATAATTTACCAAAGTGACTTGTGTCCTCAGCCGCCAGATCGCGGCGTTGGACGCTCGAGATTGGCTGGTCGTTGTACCAAGTATCATGACACCATTTTAGGGTCCCATCGTGTGTCACGGTCTGCAAAATTAAAAGGGTTGCTGCTACCGAAACTGATCTGGCTGTTCTGTCATTGACTGGCCACAAAACAAACTATGTACGAGAGGCCTGTGCATGGCAACTAAGAACTAACATCTCTTCCAAGCAGGTGGTCACCATTTTTATTGGCTTCTTTGTGTGCTTGAGCCAGGCAGGCTGACGTGGAACGACTACTACTCCAGAAGCCTATTTTTGTGGCCTTTCCATTCACTGGACCGACGTGTGTTTTCTGGTTACTATAATAACTGACCATGATAAAAAATCACTAAAAAAGCCGATTTAAAATATAACCAGACTATTAGCATTCTCCCTTGTATCTTTGAGCCAGTGAAATTTATGTCGTTCACATTCTATGTCCGCTCAACGCAAATGAAAATTCCCTGCCCCATCGAATCATTCAGTCATGTGACCAACGACAGAATGATGGTGATGAAGCTTCAGTTCCAGAATCACAATTGAAGCAAAGAACAGGGCTGATGGAGAAACTTTTATTTCTGGGACTGCTATGCCATCATTCTTGGTCTGCAAATGCAAGAGGAACATTCTTATATACTATAATCAGATAGTTTGAAGCATATTTGCTACTTGCTAGATTCTTCTACTTAAAATTTATTTATTTTACTTTCGATGATGATTCTAACATCTGTTTAACTATTCCTTGATGGTATTTCCAGCAGCTCCATCCAATCCAATCCAACTATACCCGCATTAATATTAGACCATATATATTTGTGTGGCTTAATCCATTTATATTCGATGCAATCCTAATTATTTTGGATGTTACACATTAAGAATTTATGTCAGCTCACCAAACACATGGGGAATGATTGATGCAATACTGTCTAATTTTTTTACACAATTATATATATATAACTAACTTTGAACAAGCAGTGTAACCCAAACCATGTCCTTTTCACATATCTGTGTCGTTCAACTATACTCAAGTATTTGCATTGTTCTATTGATACGATAAACGGGCGCAGCAACATGTGCATTCATGTTCTAGTGTCTTCACATACAGAACAACCTATCTAATAAGTTTACCTCTTCGGGTCATGGTCAAACTATACAGAATTGTCTCCATCTCTTCCAATAATTGGTGTGAGAGGATTCACAAACAGCAAGAGGCCTGATCCACGGAGAAAGTTGAAATAAAGTCCAATTAGTGCTTTGAGATTTCATCCACCAGTACAATGGGGCAGATGATTAGAGGCCTAGTGTTCAAGGAGAGTAGGGGAGCTAGGAGGGAATTTCACAGGAGCTCACCAACAACAGTTCTGAAGCATCATGACAATGAGGAGAGGAGGATCTGATGCAATAGATGAGGGAGACAGGACCGCTGACATCCCCGACATTAACCGGGTCTTCCACTACCTTTGTCCACCGGCTTAGCCTCCAACTCCAGAAAATTGTGAAAATTGTCGTCGTCATTACTTTGCTCCATAATAAGTAGTGACGAATATTTGGTTCAAACAAAAAAAATTAGCATGCAATAGTTGAGATAGCTATGCCTAAGATTACAACTGAAATTGATTCTTTAGTTTATTTATCGGATAACAACAATTCTGAAAAATTATATGGACTTCATCTAGGGACTGTAAAATTCATTTAGATGTCCAATGTATCCATTCATGAAAGAGTTCAGTCCAGAAGCAAAAAAATCTAAGAACACTATCCATCCAATGAGCAATTAACTTCTGTTTGGGTTATGAGTTGAAACAAGGCCAGAACTCCAAATTCTGTACCAACATCTATTTGAATTAACTAAACCTCATGAACATAAAATGTGTCATTTGTATGTGGTTCTTCCAAAAAAAGGTTGCCAACGTGATGTGTACATGGACTATAAATTTACAGGAGTCCTTCATTGGGTTTCAATTACTTACTTCATCAGCGGCATGCCGCCCGCTATCTCGTTGCCTCGGTGTCATCTCAGATCTGCATCAACCACAACATGGCATGCTATGGTCCTATGACTTGAGCTCTGTGATGACCAAATAGTATTGCAAGGGTTCGCCAGATATGGCAGTTGCAGCTGCGCGCCATGAAAATCAAATGAAGAACCATGTAAATTGGAACATCCAGAATTCAGTTAAATGATAGATCATTCTACACTATGAGATTAATAGGGTGGACCACTTAATCAATCAACATATGACAAACCCTAACTTATTACTCCTATCTGTAGCACCTCGGCCGGACAAACTGATTGTTTAGCACCTCAATTGGTCGAGTTACAAAACCCTAATGCATCGAGGGAGAAGAAACTTACTGGTGGGGAGAGCAACGACGACTATACGGCACGGAAGGGGGCGGCCAGCGTGATGAGGTGGGCAACTCCATTCAAGCAGGATGAGGTTGGCGGCTTCGTGACGTCGGGTTGACGCGGTGGATTCGAGCACTGCCGGTGAGGCGGCCTCCTCCAACCTAGTCGCCGCGCGCCTCCGCCGCCAGTTAAGTCGCCACCTCCGCCGCCAACATTGTTCGTTCCCTGAGGGCTGAGAGAGCGAGAGGAAGGGGGACGGGGTTGACTGTTGAGCATGGAAAATGGGCCAAAACAACCCGCTACGAGCCCAATTAACCACAGGGGCCCAAAAAAGCTACCGAAGTAGCTGCCCCTCGGACAGCCGATCTCGCGAAAAACATCCCAAGAAGATCCAGTGGCCAGGAAGGGCCAGCACATGAAAATGAACGGTTAAGATGTTGAGTGCTTGAGAGGGCTGGGATGGTGCTCAGTTTTAATATATCTAAATATATTGGAAGGTTACATTCGGACATCGGAATGGTTCGGGTTGTTTCGGATGAGTTTCGGGGTACCAGGGGTTACCGTTACCCCCCGGAAAGTTATTGGGCCTCATGGGCCTAGTGGTAGAAGAGAGGAGGCCGGCCAAGGAGTGGCGCCCTCCCCCCAAGCCCAATCCGAATTGGGTTAGGGTTTAGAGGGGTCGGCTCCCCTTTCCTTCTCTCCTCCTTTTCCTTCCCTCCTTCTCCTACTAGGAATAGGAAAGAGGAGGGGAATTCTACTTGGACTAAGGAGTCCTAGTAAGATTCCCCACACTTGGCGCGCCCCCTTAGGGCCGGCCACCTCTTCCCTCCCCTCCTTTATATACATGGCTAGGGGGCACCACATAGACACACAAGTTGATCTTTTAGCCGTGTGCGGTGCCCCCCCCCCACCATAGTTACACACCTCGGTCATATTGTTGTAGTGCTTAGGCGAAGCCCTGCGTCGGTAACTTCATCATCACCGTCACCACGTCGTCGTGCTGACAGAACTCTCCCTCGGCCTCAACTAGATCAAGAGTTCGAGGGATGTCATCGAGCTGAACGTGTGCTGATCGCGGAGGTGTCGTGCGTTCGGTACTTGGATCGGTTGGATCGCGAAGACGTTTGACTACATCAACCGCGTTGCTAAACGCTTCCGCTTTCGGTCTACGAGGGTACGTAGACACACTCTCCCCTCTCATTGCTATGCATCTCCTAGAAAGATCTTGTGTGATCGTAGGTAAAAAAAATTGAAGTAGCGCGTTCCCCAACACAAGTAGTATTTGTACTTAGTGCGGAATTTTTGGCTAGCAAAGATAGGGGGCAAGCACCACATGTTAAAAGATTTATGACAATATGACTTCTATGTGAATATAAACAAACATAAACCATTAAGTTGTCTTTCTTGTCCAACGTCAACAATTTTGGCATATAATATTTTGATGAGGGCTCACAATCACAAAAGATTTCTAGGATAGTATATTTATATGTGAGTCTTGTCTTCCCTTGTTAATTCTTTCATGAGTTGCATCATTGACTAATGCTATGTTTGTCAATCTCTAATAAAATTTTCTACTTATACTTTTCCTTATGTGGTGTCATCACCTACCATAGGATAAGTATATGATCTTTTCATTATTTCTTTCCTTTCTTTTATTCTTTCTTATTTCCATTCTTTAATTTGCAACATGAAAGTAAAGAAAGCAAAAACTCAAACTAAACTTTATTATATAACTTGCACATGATAACAAGGATAGATCACTAAGCAAACTCTCAAAGAAGAAAGGATCAAACTAAACTTTTATTCATCTAAAGCAAAAGATCGAACTAAAATAAGTGAAAGCAAAAAGATAGTGGCGTGATACGATATCGGGGCACCTCCCCCAAGCTTGCCGGAAGCCCAAGGGAGTGCCCATACCCGATACTTAATTCTCCTTTGGTGGTGAAGAAGGTGATGTTGGTGATGAAGAAGGGATCTTGTCCTCGGATTTCCATGGCAGTGGTCCACCATCATAAGAGGAGGAGTGAGTCTCTCGGGTCCTACAACTAGCAGCCAAAGTCATACCTTTAAACCTTGCCTCATATTCAAAGACTTGGTTTTGGAGGTCATAGATCTGGCTTTGGAGGAAGTTGATTTTCTCGTTGAGGGTGAAGACGATGTCCTTCATGGGCTTGCCATCCACCTTGAGATCATGGGAGAGGTCTGTGATCATAAGGTGATTGGCATTGAGTCCACGCTCCACCATCCCCTTGCACCGGAAGACGTCCGGCCTCCATGGCTTCAAGCCTAGCCTCCACGGTTCCTGTCCCCTTTGGACATGGCACATTGCGGAGGTGAAGCACCCCCTCATGCATCTGGATGACCTGAGGGTGCTGCACCACCTCCCGAAGGTATGGGTTGATGACGTTCTTGAAGAACTTGTCCTTCGAGGAGCTTGAAGCAGCCATGGTAGATGGGATCTAATAGAAAACAACAAGGAAAAGAAAACAGAGGATTTCTCTGTGATATGTTGATCAACAGGTTTGGGAAGTATATATAGATTTTTTTATCTTGGAGGATAAGTGTATGGTAGAAAAACGGAGTACGGAAGTTGTCCCAGGTGGGCACAACCCACCTGGGCGCGCCAGGCTTGCCTGGCGCGCCCTCGTGTCTTGTGCCCACCAGGGTACGCTTCCTGGAAGTTTCTTTATTTCCTAAATTTTTAAATATTCCAAAACTGATAAAAAAATATTTTTGCGGATTTTTCGGAGTCCGTTTACTTACCGTATCACGTACCTCCTTATTTTCACGATTTTGAAGTGTTCCGGAAGGACTCTTTTATGTGTTCTTCTGGTGTCAAAGTTTGGAGAATATTACTTTCAACATTAATGGGCATACCTGAGATATAATGCTTTATTCGTTGCCCATCGACAACCTTCGGGTTAGTGCCTTCGGAATTATTTATTTTGATGGCTCCAGACCGATAAACCTCCTCGATGACATATGGGCCTTCCCATTTTTATAGGAGTTTTCCTACAAAGAATCTAAAATGAGAGTTGTACAAAAGAACATATTCTCCAACTTTAAACTCATGCTTTTGGATTCTTTTGTCATGCCATCTTTTAACTTTTTCTTTGAATAATTTTGCATTTTCATAAGCTTGGGTTCTCCATTCATCTAATGAGGTAATATCAAATAACCTCTTTTCGCCGGCAAGTTTGAAATCATAATTGAGTTCTTTGATTGCCCAATATGCTTTATGTTCTAACTCAAGAGGCAAATGACAAGCTTTTCCATAAACCATTTTATAAGGAAACATACCCATATGATTTTTATATGTTGTTCTATAAGCCCCAAGTGCATCATCTTATTTCTTAGACCAATTCTTCCTGGACCTATTGACAGTCTTTTGCAAAATTAATTTTATTTCCATATTGCTAATTTCAACTTGACCACTAGACTAAGGATAATAAGGTGATGCAATTCTATGGTTAACATCATACTTGGCAAGCATTTTACGAAAAGCACCATGAATAAAGTGTGAACCACCATCATTCATTAAATATCTAGGGACTCCAAACCTTGGGAAAATAACTTCCTTAAGCATTTTAATAGAGGTGTTGTGATCAGCACTACTGGTTGGAATAGCATCTACCCATTTAGTAACATAATCAACATCAACCGAAATATGTGTAAACCCATTAGAGGAAGGAAAAGGTCCCATGTAATCAAATCCCCAAACATCAAATGGTTCAACAACAAGTGAATAATTCATAGGCATTTCTTGATGCTTAGCGATATTACCTATTATTTGACATTCATCACAAGATAAGACGAACTTACGGGCATCCTTGAAGAGAGTAGGCCAATAAATTCTAGATTGCGGTACCTTGTGAGCAGTACTATCTCCAGCATGATGCCCTCCATAAGCTTCGGAGTGACATTTCCATAGTATTTGTCCCTATTCATGCTTAGGTACACAAGGTCTAATAATACCATCCAGTCCTTCTTTATAAAGATGTGGGTCATCCCAAAAATAATGTCTTAAATCATAGAAGAATTATTTCTTTTGTTGGTATGTAAATCTAGGTGGCAAATATTTAGCAACAATATAATTAGCATAATCAGCATACCAAGGAGTACTGTGAGCAACATTTATTGCAGCTAACTGCTCATCAAGGAAACTATCATCAATAAGTAGTGGGTCATCAAGCACATTTTCAAGCCTAGATAAATTATCAGCTACTGGGTTCTCAGCTCCTTTTCTATCAATGATATGTAAATCAAATTCTTGTAATAAGAGAACCCACCGACTAAGTCTAGGTTTAGCATCTTTCTTTTCCATAAGATATTTAATAGCAACATGGTCTGTGTGAACAGTTACTTTGGAATCAACAATATAAGGTCTAAATTTATCACAAGCAAAAACAACTGCTAAGAATTCTTTTTCAGTAGTAGCATAATTTCTTTGAGCACTGTCTAGAGTTTTACTAGCATAATGAATTACAGTAAGTTTCTTATCAACTCTTTGTCCTAGAACAGCACCAATAGCACTGTCACTAGCATCACACATAATTTCAAAAGGCAAGTTCCAATCAGGTGGTTGAACAATAGGTGCATAAATTAAGGCTTTCTTGAGTGTTTCAAAGGCTTCTAGACAATCATCATCAAAAACAAAAGGAATATCATTTTGCAAGAGACTAGTAAGAGGCCTGTAAATTTTAGAAAAGTCTTTGATAAATCTCCTATAGAAACCAGCATGACCTAAGAAACTATGAATACCTTTTATATCTTTAGGACATGGCATTTTCTCAATTGCATCAATCTTAGCTTTGTCCACATCAATACCTCTTTCATAAATTTTATGACCCAAGACAATGCCTTCATTAACCATAAAGTGGCACTTCTCCCAATTCAAGACAATATTTGTTTGTTCACATCCCTGCAAAACTTGATCAAGATTGCTTAAACAATCATCAAAAGACTTCCCATAAACAGAAAGTCATCCATGAAAACCTTAACGATATTTTCACAAAAGTCAGAGAATATAGCAGCCATACATCTTTGAAAGGTAGCAGGTGCATTACATAAACCGAAAGGCATACGTCTATAAGCATAACTTCCAAAGGGACAAGTAAAAGTGGTCTTTTCTTGATCAGGTTGATAAACAGGTATTTTTGAAAAACCAGAATATCCATCAAGGAAGCAAAAATGTGTGTGCTTAGATAATCTTTCAAGCGTTTGATCAATAAAAGGTAGAGGGTAATGATCTTTTCTGGTTGCTTTGTTTAATTTCCTAAAATCAATTACCATTCTATAGCCTGTAACAATTCTTTCATGAATAAGTTCATTCTTATCATTAGGAACAACAGTAATACCCCCTTTCTTAGGGACACAATGAATAGGACTTACTCATCTACTATCAGCTATAGGATAGATTATACCTGCTTCCAGAAGTTTTAATATTTCCGTTCTTACCACTTCTTTCATCTTCGGGTTTAACCAACTATCGGTGTCAAAACCGGCGGATCTCGGGTAGGGGTCCCGAACTGTGCGTCCAAGGCGGATGGTAACAGGAGGCAGGGGACACGATGTTTTACCCAGGTTCGGGCCCTCTTGATGGAAGTAAACCCCTACGTCCTGCTTGATTAATATTGATGATATGGGTAGTACAAGAGTAGATCTACCATGAGATCAGAGAGGCTAAACCCTAGAAGCTAGCCTATGGTATGATTGTATGTTGTCCTACGGACTAAAACCCTCCGGTTTATATAGACACTGGAGGGGGCTAGGGTTACACAAAGTCGGTTACAAAGGAGGAGATATACATATCCGTATTGCCTAAGCTTGCCTTCCACGCCAAGTAGAGTCCCATCCGGACACGAGACGAAGTCTTCAATCTTGTATCTTCATAGTCTAATAGTCCGGCCAAAGGATATAGTCCGGCTGTCCGGAGACCCCCTAATCCAGGACTCCCTCAGTAGCCCCCAAACCAGGCTTCAATGATGATGAGTCCGGCACGCGGTGTTGTCTTCGGCATTGCAAGGCGGGTTCTCCTCCAATTTTCAAGTGTTCGTAAGCAATGTCCGGCTCCATTAATGTTAAACCTCTTGGCTTCTATGCCCAATAAGGGCTTTCTCCCACGCGTCGAATGAATACGAGGCGCCAGGGCGTTTTTACATTTGCCCCCCTAGCCAGATAAATAAATTGTCTATTAAAGGGATGGGGATTCTTAATCCGATCCATACCATCCTCCCCCAGCGAGAATCCATCAGAGTGCATTTCGGAAAGATCCATTCCATCATGGCCGACCTCCGCAGCTCCTCCTCCCACCCCCATAGCCCTAAGCCCGGTGATTGGGAGAGGTGTCCAGTCCCGCATAGTCGATTAGTCGAACTGCAGACTAAGGGATTTCTCCCTCCGGCGTATATGGTGCCCGCTCGAGCCGGGCTTGCCACCTACAGTGGCGGGGAGCAAGCGGAGAGCTTTCCCTGTCCCTCCATGGGGGAAAGGGTCTGCCTCGTTCCTTATTAGCTAAGGGGACTCGGATTTCCAATTCATCCGTTCCTCCGCGGGCTCCTGGAGTTCTACGGCCTCCAATTACACAATCTCACCCCTGCCTCCATTCTACATATCGTCGGCTATGTTGCTCTCTGCGAGTTGTTACTGGGCTGCGAGGCTCACTTCAAGCTGTGGAAAAGGCTATTTTGCCTCATCCCTCGCATACAGGGGAGATCACTTTATCAAGTGGGCGGAGCCGAAATATGGCGCATCGCCGATACCGGATACCTGTCCAGTACCCCGAAGAAGTCGTCCGAAGACTGGCCTTCAGAATGGTTTTATATGGAGGATGTTCCCCTTCCGGACCCTGTTCGGCGGGGTCTTCATGAGTTCAACAATGCCCCTCTGAAGAAACGCCGAAGTTGGCGCCCACGGAGCCCCCAGGTGGAAGACAACAGAGAAGTCCTCTATCTGATGAACCGGATCAAAGCTCTGGCTCAATCAGGATTGACAATAATCGAAGTTATGTCGATTTGCATAATGCGGGGAGTGCAGCCACTTCAATATTGTGGGCACCCCTTGTGGTGTTATAACGGGGCGGATGACGCCACCCGCTGCGGGCGTAAGGGTCCAGGCAATGCTGCCGCTCTAGCGAAAATTCTGTCCGAACTGTTCAAGGGTGAGGAAGAGGAGTTCACCCACATCAAGCCACGGGATGGATTCTCCATGTACAATCCTCCAAGCTGGGTAAGTTATATCTCTGAGCTCCCATTTTTCCCGCATTCTTTGTCATAAGTATTCACCTTGCCACTTTGCGGCAGGAACTGTGAAAAGCCATAAAGGAGGTCAGCAGCCCTTCTCCACAACCAGAGGACCCTGACCGGGCCCTCGACTCCGGACTCGAAGAAGATTCGGTTATATCCGTGGAGCTGATAGACCGGCAGTTCTATCAGTTAAGTTGCGATGTTGCCATGGTGGCCATTACGGCCGACTATCCCGGACTGCTCCCTGCGTCGCATGTAAGAAAAAACAAAAATCCCAACTCCAAAACTAGGATCCCCTTTTAGACACTTCACCCACCATATACACATTGCATTTTATAGGGAAGGCATTCGGGGCGCCTTGTTGAACCCGCGGCAACGCGCCAACAGGAGGCACCAAGGCCGGGTAGGCCAAAAAGGAAGGCGGTCAGGACGGAGACGCCGGCGCAAAGGTATAACAAACCCCGCTCTGTGGTTGTCGTCTTTCTCGAAATATAATGACGCCCGTGTTTCTTTAACAGAAAAAACGCTCGCCGGAATATGTCTGGCGATGTTACTAACCATGCTTCCACCAGCCGGGCACCAGGACCGGACATAGAGGCGGAAGCCGATATGGGGCGGGCACTGGATAACCCCCCTACAGAGGATGCAGATAGATTATCCGCTACAAACTCGGAGGTGGAAAGCGCCATGAATCATAGGCGCCGCCAGGCCGTACTCCGTGACGCTTGTTTCTCACCAGACGCATTTGATGCCTTCAATTCTGGAGAGGCGTACCTCTGAGCTGCTCAAGATGGTCTAGCCAGAGCCACGGATCAGTATGTAAAGGATGTACGGGTAAGTAAATCTGACAATGTATATGTATCAGTAGCCCCTGAGACTTGAAACAGTTAGCAGAACTGATTTAAGGATCATCTTTATTGTGCAGGTTCTTACAAAGAAGAATACTAGGCTAACACAGGAGCTAGAGGAATGCAAGACCCAACTGCGGGTTGCTGTGGCCGCATTGCAGGAACCGAAAAAGTCACCTGCTGGTAACATGTACTTTAAAGAATGATGGTTACCATATAACGTGCGGCATGGCTACAGATCTAACAACAGATGTTGCAGATGAATCTGGAGAGAATCTGGAGGACCAGCATGTTATGTGACAGCTAGAGGCTGGCAAACGCGTGCTGACTAAGGTTAGGAGGGAGAAAAACAATCTCCAAGATGCCAATATTAAGCTGAGCATGGAACTAAATGACGTTCGTGGCCAGCTTGCATACTCTGAGAAGGAGAATAAATGGCTTCGATGCGGCATTTTCAGTAAGTGCTTGAACGAATCCTTTTAAAGGAGTTCGGCGAAGAAGCCGACTAACAGTGTTATGTCTGTAGGTATGCTGACGGGTCGTCCTGCGGAGGAAATGCCCGGGTTTGCAGGTGATCTTCTGTCCGAGCTGTCACATCTGCACGAACAAGTTCGGTAGGTGATGCAGGGTGTTGCCCAGGCCTTGTGGCCGTCCGTCTCCCTGCCAGAGGGCGCTGCCGAGCTTGCGGAGAAGCTCAAGGGAGCATGGCGGCGCTTCCGATTATGGAAGATATCAGCCTGCCGACAGGGTGCCAGAGAAGCCTGGGCCATGGTGAAGACGCGGTATACCAAGGCAGACCCAAATCACATGGCCGAGGTCGGACCTGTGGGGCCCGACGGGAAAGAGATCCCCGTTAGCTTAGTTTATGGGCAAGTAGAATTAGCCGCAAAGTATTCTCAACAGGATTGTAAGCTAGACCGCCTGTTGGATGGTATAGAAGAGGAATTTAGTCAGTCTGCATGAGTATGTAATTAAAGTGACATGTATAATGCCTACTAGCCGGATTGTAGATCATTTGTCATTGCGGACCTTTTCGCTTCAACCTCCGGGCCCAATAGTCCGGAGTGTATCCGAATACCCGCTCAGTTATATAAAAACCGGGGTGTGCGTGGAGACTAGGCGTAGGGGTCATTAGTGCTTTATCAGACAAGTGCCCAACTAGTTATGTTATATTACATGGGTAGTAAGAAACATCTTCCAGGGAGAATAGTTCCGTTGAGGGTTCCTTTCCCTGGGTAAGCATGCCCTAAAGTGCATGTCCGGACTGCGATAGGAAACGCAGGAAAAACATCTGGGGGCAGATATGGACAATAAATAAAAATCATCTTTTGTTCACCGACCGAATATTCCCTTAAGAACGCTAGCTTTCGGCTTCACCCAGTCTGAGGTACACATCTGGCTGACCCGGCAGTAACAATCGCAGAGGTGCTCCCCTTATGCCCTAGCCGAATTAACGGGAACGTAGGGCATAAATACAAGAGCCAGGCAACCCATCTTGGCCAAAACTTAAGTCATACCGATGCATATAATGGTGAAAAAAGGTACATGTGGAAGTATAACACATGTGTGGGACATGAGGCCCAGATAAATAATTTAAGCTTCTGTGAAAGAATCCCCCAGGTATGAAGAGTGCGGCTAGCGCATCTGTAATGTGCAGGCGAGGCACAAGGTGACCCTTGAAGGCCTAGAGAAATAATAAAACAAAGAAAGAAGGAAAAACAAGACAGATAATGTATATGCAGAAAATGGACAAAGGGAGGGGACTAACATAGAATCCAGTGCTAGGCGTAGAATCTTCGGAGCCTGGCCGCGTTCCATGGGTTTGGCTCGAGTCGACTAGTCGATGCATCCCGCAGTCGATACGCTCCACCAGTCAGAACTTGGTCAATAATGAAGGGACCTTCCCATTTGGGCTCGAGCTTGTTCTTTTTCTTATCCGGCAGGCGTAGAACTAGTTCGCCAACGTTATAAGTTTTGGCCCGTACTTCTCTGCTTTGGTATCTGCGAGCCTGTTGCTGATAAAATGCGGAATGGGTTTGGCTATGTCGCGCTCCTCCTCCAGGGTGTCCAAACTGTCCTGCCGATCGAGCTTGGCTTCTCTTTCTTCGTACATGTGCACTCGAGGTGAGTCATGAATTATGTCACAGGGCAAGACTGCCTCTGCGCCGTACACCATAAAGAAGGGTGTATATCCGGTACTACGATTCGGCGTGGTCCGCACCCCCAGAGTACGGAGTCGAGCTCCTCTACCCAGTGCGTGTTAGACTCCGTTAAGGAGCGCACTAATCTGGGTTTAATGCCGCTCATTATAAGACCGTTTGCTCGCTCGACTTGACCGTTGGTTTGTGGGTGATAGACTGAAGCATAATCGAGCTTGATGCCCATTTTGCTGCACCAGAGTTTTACCTCGTCGGCCATGAAGTTCGTGCCATTATCAGTGATGATGCTGTGGGGGACGCCATAGCGGTGTACAACCCCGGATATGAAGTCTATCACCGGTCCGGATTTGGCTGTTTTAACAGGTTTGGCCTCTATCCATTTGCTGAATTTATCCACCATGACCAATAAGTATTTTTTTCTTGTGGGTTCCTCCTTTAAGAGGTCCAACCATGTCAAGCCCCCAGACCGCAAAGGGCCATGTAATGGGGATTGTTTGGAGGGCGGTGGGTGGCATGTGGCTTTAATTTGCAAAGAGCTGGCAACCGGCGCAGTGTTGGACCAAGTCCTGTGCATCTGCCCGGGCCGTTGGCCAATAGAATCCTATACGGAAGGCCTTGCTTACAAGATCCCGGGCTGCGGAAATGATGACCGCCGAGTCCAGCGTGAATTTCTGCCAAAAGATTCCGCCCTTCCTCTTCGGAGATGCACCTTTGAAGGACTCCGGTAGTGCTTTTTTGTACAATTCTCCCTCATGGACCCTTTAGGCCTTGGATTGCCGCACTATGTAGCGTGCCTCATTTTGGTCCTCCGGAAGTTCCTGTCTAGTTAGGTAGGCTAGGAATGGTTCTGTCCACGGGGCAATAATGGCCATTATTTCATGGGCTGAAGGTGTTATTTCGGTGGCGGAGCCTCCAATTGTGTCAGAGAGTTCAGTATTAGGTATTTTGGCCGGGTCCGGACTGTTGTTACCGGTGTCCCCTTCCCATACTACAGATGGCTTGAACGGCCTTTCCAAAAATATGTTGGGGGGACCGATGCGGGCGAGGATATCCGCCGCCTGATTGTTTTCCCAAGCCACATGGTGAAATTCGAGCCCCTCGAACCGAGCTGACATTTTTGGGACGGCGTTTCGATAGGCCGCCATTTTCGGATCCTTGGCGTCAAAGTCTCCATTTATTTGGGATATTGCGAGGTTTGAATCCCCACGCACCTCCAGGCGTTGAATGCCCATGGAGACTGCCATCCGAAGACCATGCAACAGAGCTTCGTATTCGGCTGCATTGTTGGAGTCTGTATACAATATTTGCAATATGTACTGAATGGTATCTCCGGTTGGGGACGTCAGGACGACGCCAGCCCCTAGACCAGCCAGCATTTTAGAACCATTGAAGTGCATGATCCAATTGGAGTATGCGCCGTACTCTTTAGGGAGTTCGGCCTCCGTCCATTCGGCGACGAAGTCGGCCAATACTTGCGACTTAATGGCTCGTCGATGTTTGTATGTTATGTCGAACGGGAGGAGCTCAATGGCCCATTTGGCAATCCGGCCCGTAGCGTCGCGGTTCTTTATAATATCATTAAGTGGCACTTCCGAGGCTACTGTAATCAAACACTCTTGAAAGTAGTGTCGCAGCTTTCGTGATGCCATGAATATCGCATATGCTATCTTTTGGTAATGCGGGTACCGTGATTTTCATGGAGTGAGGACAATGGATACATAGTATACCGGCTTTTGAAGAGGGAATTTATGTCCGTCCGCTTCCCGTTCGACAACGAGCACCGCGCTTACAACTTGATGAGTTGCCGCAATGTACAACAACATTGGTTTGCCGATGTTTGGCGCGGCCAGGATTGGGTTGGTTGCCAAGATGGCCTTTATTTCTTCCAATCCGTCTGTGGCCACGTCCATCCACTCGAAGTGTTCGGTGCGCCGAAGGAGGCAATAAAGGGGTAAAGCCTTTTCTCCTAAGCGGGAGATAAAGCGGCTTAGAGCCGCCACGCATCCAGTTAACTTCTGGATTTCTTTGAGGTCTGTTGGGGTAGCCAACTGTGACAAAGCTCGGATTTTCGCCGGATTAGCTTCAATACCTCTACCGGAGACAATGAAACCCAGGAGCTTTCCGGCTGGTACGCCGAAAACGCATTTTTCCAGATTGAGCTTGATGTCGTATGTTCGGAGGTTGTCGAATGTGAGCCTCAAGTCGTCTATCAAAGAGTCGACGTGTTTGGTTTTGACGACCAAATCGTCTACGTATGCCTCTACTGTTTTGCCGATTTGTTTCTCCAGACATGTCTGAATCATGCGCTGATATCTTGCGCCGGAGTTTTTGAGCCCAAAAGGCATTGTGTTAAAACAGAAGGGAACGTATGGTGTGATGAATGCCGTTGCAGCTTGGTCGGACTCCGCCATCTTGATTTGGTGGTAACCGGAGTATGCGTCGAGGAAACACAATGACTCGTGTCCTGCGGTAGCATCAATGATTTGATCGATGCGTGGGAGGGGGAAGGGATCCTTTGGGAAAGCTTTATTGAGGTCTTTGAAATTGACACAAAGGCGCCAGGATTTGTCCTTCTTTGGTACCATCACCAGGTTTGCTAGCCAGTCCGGGTGTTTTATTTCTCTGATGAATCCGGCCTCCAATAACTTGGCTAGTTCCTCTCCCATGGCCCGTCTCTTAGGTTTGGAGAAACGCCGAAGAGCTTGCTTGACCGGCTTGAATCCCTTTAGGATATTGAGGCTATGCTCGGCCAGCCTGCGTGGGATTCCTGGCATGTCTGAGGGATGCCAGGCGAATATGTCCCAGTTTCCATGCAGGAACTCTCGTAGTGTGGCGTCCACAGCGGGGTTTAACTGTGCCCCGATGGAGGCTGTTTTTGTAGGGTCCGTTGGGTGGACTTGGAATTTGACTATTTTATCCGCTGGTTTAAAAGAGGTGGACTTGGATCTCTTGTCGAGTATCACGTCATCCCTGTCCACTATGGAGCGTAGCGTGGTTAATTCCTTGATCGAGAGGGCTTCGGATAATGCCTCGAGGGCCAGTGCGGCTGTTTTGTTTTCGGCGAGTGCTATGTCCGGATCGCTGGCGAGAGTGATGATTCCGTTGGGCCCGGGCATTTTTGAGCTTCATGTACCCGAAATGGGGTATGGCTTGGAAGATTGTGAACGCCTCCCGTCCTAAAAGAGCGTGATAACCACTGCTGAACGGGGCCACTTGGAATGTAATTTCTTCGGACCTGTAATTATCCGGCGTGCCGAATACCACATCTAGTGTGATTTTCCCAGCACAGCATGCTTCCCGACTGTGGATGATTCCTCTAAAGGTTGTGCTACTTTGCTCAATGCGGTTCTAGTCTATTTCCATCTTTTGAAGAGTTTCCTCATATATGAGGTTTAATCCGCTGCCGTCATCCATGAGTACTTTGGTGAGTCAAAAGCCGTCCACGATTGGACTGAGGACTAGTGCGGCCGGTGCTCGGGCTGTTCGGATTTTAGGTTCGTCACTGGCATTGAAGGTAATAGCCGTGTCACTCCATGGATTTATTGCTGCTACGTGGCAGATTTCGGCCATGCTGCGGAGTGTTCGCTTGCGCCTATTATTTGACTCGAAGGTCTCAAAGACTGTTAACACCGTATTGTTATCCATGGGATGGTTCTCTGTGGTATTTGGGAGAAGAAGATCCTCACCACTTTTGGCCACCTGCCAGAGTATCCAACATGCTCTAAGGCTGTGCGTTGGTATTGTATCCGCTGTACTATGAATTTTGCAGGGTCCGTTGAGCCATCCCTCCAGTACGGTTCCATGCCTTGTAGAGGGTTTTTGCTTTTTGGTAGTTGACCCGGGTGTATTGTGGTAATGCACCCTTTTACTTCGGACTAGGTTTGTATTCAGGGCCGGATTATCCCAAAAGTTTGTTTCGGTTTTCCAGGCACTTTCCATCGCACAATACTTTTGTACTATGGACGCCAAGTCAGCGAAGCATGTTATCTCATGGTGATTTATGGCGTTAAGGATTCCCTTGTCCGTGCAATTATTGCAGAAAAATAGGATTGCGTCTTCCTCGCGACAGTCCTTAACCTTGTTCATCGCAAGGAGGAATCTGGCCCAATAGTGATGTACTGTTTCCTGGGGCTCTTGCCTGATGTGGGAAAGATCGCTTATGTTTGGGTGGGTGGGTGGTGTCGTGGATTTGTCACGGCAGATGTCCTTAGTGTCAGGACTTAGTCGCGAGCCCAACGCATCTATGTGGTAGCTTGAGAGGGGTTGAGTGGGACGAGAGACGCAGGGCGGATCCATACATAAGACGAGGATTTAGACAGCTTCGGGCCCCGGGAAACATCATCCGGTAAAAACCCTACATGTTGTTTGAGGCTAGGTCTCATTATCATCACGAGGGAGACGCCGTAAACCGGCTCTTTGTGTCTAGCCCTAGAAATTGTTTCTTGTTTGTAGCTTGTTCTATCTAACTTGTCCTTTCTAACCTGTCCCTCTTTGGGGAGCCCTGCCCCTCCTTATATATGTTGAAGGGGCGGGTTACATGTGGAGTCCTATTAGGATAGGGACTAATCTACCTCTAATACAAACCGGATACAAGTCCGGGTCTTCCTTGTAAAGTAAATATTCCTCACGCCTTTTCTCTTAAACCGGCCCACCATAGCATGATCCGGCCTTCCATAAACCGCCCGTTGGGCCACCGGGTTTTGTCGCTCCTCTGACCCGCCTGCCGGATTACCAATGAACCGTAAACCGCCATGTCCAAGTGGGTTGCCAGTGAATCGCCAAACTCTAGCCGGGTCATACATCCGGCGGTTTATACCGCAGGGTATATCCCCGACATTAGCCCCCAGTTTAATTTGGATTCATCCATGTTAAACTGATCTGCAACAAGAACAAATTTGTCGGGTTGTGCTCCGGTTTAAATATTCTTGTAGACCGGCACTTGATCATCCTTAAATCCTTGTCATTTCTTCCTTCCAAGTTAATAACCATCTTCATAATCAATTTGCTTGCAGAAGATATTTGTAAATAAAGAATCCATTTGACTCGGCCTTCAATGCTTTGACTTGACAAAAATATTAGTCTCTGAAATATTCAACTGATATCCAACCGGCTTGAAGATGTAAAACTTGCCGGTTTATGATTACCACTATTGTCTGGTTATAAAAACTGATAATTCCGGGTCATGATTGTTGCCAACACCGGTTCATGATTGTTGCTAATGCCGGTTCATGATTATTGATGACGCCGGGTCATAATGATTGGTGACGCCGGGTTAATCCAGTTTGCTGAAAACAGAGAATTTGAAAATAGTTCTTCGATAATAATATAATACCTAGCCCCCAAGTCTTGAGCAGAACAAAGTGATGGCTTAAGACTTGCTTCAATATAAGTACTGCCACTTAAGAAGAAATCCATGTTGTTCATCCCAGTCACTTAGTAAAAACTGAATACTCCATATTATGTAGCCCCCAAGTGCCGGGTCATTATGCAATAATGAACAGGGACTTTGTAGGTATAATCATGTAGATTTGAGCAATGATGTGTAGCCCCCAAGGGCCGGCTCAGTAAGATAATATTGAGCTGGGACTTGATATATACTTCAATAAAAATAACACCATATGATGTAACCCTCATCATGGGACTTGAATCTACGTCCACAAGGTTAAGAGCCTTGTGCTTTACCAACTGAGCAGTGGACTCTTCAATATAATGAATAAAAAGCTTTGTACCTTCAATTGTTGACAGGAGCAATTGGTAGCCCCCAAGGGCCGACTCATTATAATGTGATGAGTCGGGTCTTCAATAATATGAGCAGAAAATTACTTTGCATTAGCCCCCAAGTGTCATGGTGCATGCTTGCAGCGACATGAGACTTGCATGTAATCTCAATTTGAATAATGTAGCCCCCAAGTGCCGGGTCGTGAGCCTGCAGCGACTCGGGACTATTCCTTCCATTGTAGAATAAATCATATCCTTTGATAAAATAATAACTGTTGCGCTAAATCGACTTTGACAACTCAATAATACCGGTTACTAATAATCATAAAAATCCAGCCACGTTGGCTATTCAAGATAATATAATCCGGTATGAAAAATTCATCCAATATCATAATGAAAATTCAGCCAAATTTGGCTATTTGAATAATATAACCCAATCATTTATAAGCGCATGATTCCAATAGCGCAATCCAAATATATACTGGCGACGTATAGTCCAAAGCCAGGCCGGTTTAATAAACTCCGGATAATTTCCCATCATATACTGGCGACTTATCGTCTTAAAACCAGGCCGGTTTAATAAACACCGGATAATTTATCATCATGCTTTATTCAACCTGTCTCTGCATACAACAAGTTTAAAGTGTCCTGGCAGTTTACCGCCGGACGGGTCATAATACCCAACATATAACCCAGGTTTATAACCAAGGCTGCACTTAAGAATAATCAATGAAATATATCATACCTGTGATATTGAATCACATCATTGGTTTACCAATTTTTTGTAGTAAGAGTAATAACCCCAATCTTGAGTAATGATTACGCCTTTCATACTGTGCCGGTTGATGATAAACCGTACCGGGTTGTGATAAACACCGGTTTAACCATATATAATACTGGCGACTCGTAGTCAAACCAGACCGGGCTGATAGTCTCCGGATTTAAAGGGGGATCAAAAATCATTGGCTGAACCAGAAAAAATATGCTTGTTGACATAAAAGAAATCCAACAAAAGCAAAGAACGAACAAACCATGAAAACAACATGGAAGCAAAGGCAATGATAAAAACCATTTGCAAAAATATGCTATACTGAGCTGTTCAGATGGTATTACCATGGTCGGACAGGATCAAGGCCCCCAATAGGAGTGACAATGATTCAAGTCAGCCAGGTCCCCAAATGACTCGTGGCATATATGCCAGATCAAGAGGCGTGACAATGGTTCGGGTTCGACCATGCCCCCAAGTGATTTTGTGGCCTTAGGCCGACCAAGAGGCGTGACTGGTTCAGACTTGACCATGTCCCCAAATGATCTGGTGGCTGTCGCCTATCAAAGGGTGTTCGTTGGTTCGGACACGACCAAGGCCCCCAGTGATATATAAAAAACAAATATCAAGGGGTAAACCGGAGGCCGCTTTAAACAGAACCACTCCGTGTAACCTCGCATGATGAGAAAGACAGAGACCCCGCTTTATGAAGCAGAAGCCCCCATGTGATCAATAATATGTTAGGCCAATAAAGCAGGATACCCATGTTTGAACCGCGCATCATGGCAGCAGGTTCTCTTTGGCACCTTTTTAACTTATTACAAGAGATAAATCCTTCTTGAACCGGACATTAAACCGGATATTGAGAGCGTCAGAGCTTTGCAAGAGATAGTTTCCTTTTAAACCGGATTGTAAACCGGAAGCACCACTGTGAGCCGGAAATTTTCTGATGGCCTTTTAAATTTTGCACTAATATGGCGGTTTAGGGTCCTGCATTAGATAATTTTGCAAGCCGGAGTAATTGCTCTTTTTAAAGAAAGCGATATCTAATATAAAAATATAATGGATGGACTTCACCTGATATGTCAGGCCAGTTAATATCCACCGCGGGGTTATAAGCCAGCACAGACAAGAGGGTCGGCCGCGGCATTGTTGATGTTGTCCGGACTGCAGGGGCGGCGGTTTGTGTTCCGGTTCATCAGTGTGATACACAGATGCCGGTGTAAAACAGCTAGCGCGCGCCATCCGCAGTAGGGCATCACTTTTATAGTGAGCACTTGTCCTGATTTGTGCGGACGACTGATGATCCTTATATACTGCCCGCGGGTAACCTAGCAATGCTCAGGTACTAAGCAAATATCAACTTGTTTATTTAACAGGGGAGCATGCATTGTGAGAAATCTACTGCTTCTTCCCATCAGCTCCACTTATCTGATGCCTTGAAATTCAGAATGTTCCTCAATATATGCAGAATTGATAACTCTTTTATACTGCCTCCACTGCAGTATCAAATCCAAATGTCTTGTTTATCAGTAGCATGTTATTATCCACCGTGTCTCGAGAGACCAATAATCGGCACTTTAAATTTTCTCCTTTGTCATTTGGCATGTATCACATCAGCCCCATCATGAGCCCCACTTCATCAAGTGTCAAGAGCATGTCAAAAACTCCTGCCTGGATGCCGTTGACACTATCTGAAAATCTTTGCGCTGTTATGAGAAACTCCTAGGACGCTGCCACCAACAAGATTGATATCTCGGACATGCCTATTAAGCAGGTGCTTTCCGCTAAACGATCTTTAAAAAATCCTTCCATCCTTCACTTATTGATGTTTAACACGGCTTCGTGTTCAAAAATATACTGGTATACGTGAGCTTGCCCGGTACACCAATTGTTCCACCCAGCTGCAGAGCTGCTGTCTTCAAGGAATATTCACACCCGGTGCTGCTAATTGACCAGTAGTTTTGCTTTCTTGAACCACGATCTGCCAATGTCATAATCACTGTTTGCAACTAATGTGCAAGGACTGCAATCGTAAGCATCTGAAGATTTATTACTCCGTACTTGTTGTACACAACAGAGCACAAGGCGCACTAAAGCAGAACCGTGGCGTCCGCAGCCTCGACGACGACGACCAGTGGCTTGGCGCGAAACCGATTGCGCACGGCTGAACCGGAGCCGGTGTAAACCAAGGCCACGTGGGCGAGGCGAGGGCGACGCGGAGGCGAAACGACAAAGCGGCGGCAATTCAACGGCAGCCGTCCATGTGGTGAACCGGCAGCAGGCACGCGACGTCTCGAAGGCGGATTAATGCAGCGGGGCGAGCGGATGAAGCGAGGCCGTGACCCGGGGCGATGCAGAGGCAAACCGGCCAGTGGTGGAGACGGTTCAGCGGCGCAGCCGGATGACGGTGGAGGCGACGGGTGCTCGAGATAAAGCCCGGCGGCCCTCTGCTGCAAACAAGGCCATCCCGATGATTTCTGGTGGCAGCTTGACGCGGGGCACCCGGCCGCGGCGGAGGTGAACCCAGCAGGGACCCGGAGCAGGCGGACGAGTCGCGCGGGAGGCGGCGGTCGGGTCGCGCGAACGGCAGAGCGAGGGAGATGGCGACGACCCAGCTGGGGCTTGGAAGGGAGCCGGCGCGCGAGCGACTCAGGAGACGGGCGCGGAGGCAGTGAACCGGCACGGGGCGAAGCTGGTGATGCAGAGAGGTTGTGGCGATTTTAAGGCTGAAGCAGCAGGGCGTCTCAAAAACGACTTAGGGGAGCAGTCGAATTCAACGGGAGGCGAGGACAACTCCACTGGCGGCTTGCACGGTGATTCATCAGGCCGGGTCACCGCACAGATGATAACCGACGGTGGTTCATCGAGGAGAACCGGCGGGATGTGAGCGTAGAAGCACGATGGTTCGCAACAAAGCTGAATATGGGTGGCCGAAGGTGAGCTCTTGGCGAAGTGGTAACGGCGGCTCCGGGTTGGAAACAGAGGCGGAACGAGGCTCGTCCGGGTCGCAGGGGAACGGAGGGCGACTCAGCGGCCAGTTACTTGAGGTCATACCAGCAGCCTCGAGCTGACGGCTGCGGCGGAGGCGACCTACCGGCTCGATGTAAGGCACGGGCAACGACAGGGCGGGTCAACGGAGCAGCCCGGGTGCAAGACGGGTCGCGGCCCTTCTGTTCTTCTCCCTTTTTTTGCTTATTCTTCACGTAGGTAGACGAGTCTCTGTGCAGAGGCCGGTACAAATACCACCAGTCGCAGTTGATCTACACCAATTAGTCTCGGACTAGTACTAGCAGAAGTCATCGATCCATTGGATTGACCGATGGTCATACACGCGTGCGGCGGTGAAAAAAACCCTAGCTTCTCCACCGGGTTATCCTCGAGACCTGTTCCACGAGGTTTTTCTTCACCGATTTGTCTGACAGTTTACTCTTGACGAGGCCCTTTGCAGTAAACTCGTAACCAGATTGGCTCTTTCTCACCTGGCCATTTCAACATGATAAACTCAGAGTTAATATGAATCCTTCCGTGCAAACTCTTCCTGATTCAGATATTCGCAAGCTTCTTGATCTCTTGAAGTGATCCCTCCAAGAACTCCACACCACCGTGCGCCAGCCCCACGGTGGGCGCCAACTGTCGTGGATTTGTCACGGCAGATGTCCCTAGTGTCAGGACTTAGTCGCGAGGCCAACGCATCTATGTGGTAGCTTGAGAGGGGTTGAGTGGGACGAGAGACGCAGGGCGGATCCATACATAAGACGAGGATTTAGACAGCTTCGGGCCCCGGGAAACATCATCCGGTAAAAACCCTACATGCTGTTTGAGGCTAGGTCTCATTATCATCACGAGGGAGACGCCGTAAACCGGCTCTTTGTGTCTAGCCCTAGAAATTGTTTCTTGTTTGTAGCTTGTTCTATCTAACTTGTCCTTTCTAACCTGTCCCTCTTTGGGGATCCCTGCCCCTCCTTATATATGTTGAAGGGGCGGGTTACATGTGGAGTCCTATTAGGATAGGGACTAATCTACCTCTAATACAAACCGGATACAAGTCCGGGTCTTCCTTGTAAAGTAAATATTCCTCACGCCTTTTCTCTTAAACCGGCCCACCATAGCATGATCCGACCTTCCATAAACCGCCCGTTGGGCCACCGGGTTTTGTCGCTCCTCTGACCCGCCTGCCGGATTACCAATGAACCGTAAACCGCCATGTCCAAGTGGGTTGCCAGTGAATCACCAAACTCTAGCCGGGTCATACATCCGGCGGTTTATACCGCAGGGTATATCCCCGACAGGTGGAATTGAATCCGAACCCTTACCCGATCTGGGATCCAGGGGCCGAGGAGTTTCCAATTTTGGAAGTTCCGGTTCTGGGGTGTTACCCTATAATCCTGGCCCGTTGCCTAACTCTAAGTTCAGGGATGGGATGTTGTCCTTCCGCGAACGGGCATCCGGCTCGGAGAGCTCGGGAATCCGGACATAATTAGTCCTCAAGATAGAGGAAAGGTCGCCGCATTGTTCCTCCACCACTGCAATATGATGGGTGACCGATGGAGAGTTAATCTCCCTTTGATCGGGTTTAAGCCCAATCCGATCATAGTCTGTAGCGACTCCCAAGGCAGCAATGCGATCCAAGAGCTCGTTTAAAGAAGCGAGCTCTGTTGGATCCATCTGTTCGGCGAGTGCCGATTTGACATGGAGGCTGTTTTCGATGACCCGAGAAGTCATCGTCGACGCAGCGGCCGAACAGGCGGTCATGATGAAACCGCCTAGCCGGAGAGTTTGGTCGACATCCAAAGCTCCCCCAATAGTAATACCGTCTTTAAAGACGAGATGAGACATCCTTCCTTCTGGCGACGGCATAGTGGAACTCTCAATGAAAGCACCAATGTCGGTGTCAAAACCGGCGGATCTCGGGTAGGGGTCCCGAACTATGCGTCTAAGGCGGATGGTAACAGGAGGCAGGGGACACGATGTTTTACCCAGGTTCGGGCCCTCTTGATGGAGGTAAAACCCTACGTCCTACTTAATTAATATTGATGATATGGGTAGTACAAGAGTAGATCTACCACGAGATCAGAGAGGCTAAACCCTAGAAGCTAGCCTATGGTATGATTGTATGTTGTCCTACGGACTAAAACCCTCCGGTTTATATAGACACCGGAGGGGGCTAGGGTTACACAAGGTCGGTTACAAAGGAGGAGATATACATATCCGTATTGCCTAAGCTTGCCTTCCACGCCAAGTAGAGTCCCATCCGGACACGAGACGAAGTCTTCAATCTTGTATCTTCATAGTCTAACAGTCCGGCCAAAGGATATAGTCTGGCTGTCCGGAGACCCCCTAATCCAAGACTCCCTCACCAACGTTGGTGATCAACAACGGGTTTAGCATCAGGTTCCATATTAATTTTGTGCTGACATAGAGTGGGACTAATGCCCTTTAAATCATCAAGAGTATATCCAATAGCAGGTTGGTGCTTCCTTAGAACTTTTAATAATCTTTCTTCTTCATGTTCTGAAGGTTAGCGCTAATAATTACAAGATATATCTTCTTTTCATCAAGATAAGCATATTTCAAAGTGTTTGGCAATTGTTTTCATTCAAACACAGGATCACCTTTAGGTGGAGGAGGACCTCCTAGAGTTTTAATAGGCAAATTGTGTTTAAGCAAAGGACGTTGTTCAAAGAAAATTTTATCTATTTCATTTCTTTCATGCATATGTAAATCATTTTCATGGTCTAGAAAATATTGTTCTAAAGGATCAGTAGGTGGTACAACAATAGAAGCAAGACCAATTAATTCATCCTTACTAGGCAATTCTTTTTCATGAAGCTTTCTACTAAACTTGGAAAAATTAAATTCATGAGACTTGTCACAAAACTAACACCGACAGTTTGCTTCTCACAATCTATTCTAGCATTAACGGTGTTCAACAAAGGTCTACCAAAGATAATGGGACAAAAGTCATCTTGTGGGGAACCAAGAACCAGAAAATCAGTAGGGTATTTAATTTTCCCGCACAAGACTTCAACATCTCTAATAATCCCAATCGGTGATATTGTGTCTCTATTAGCAAGTTTAATAGTAACATCTATGTCTTCTATTTCTGTGGGTGCTATATCATTCATAATTTCTTGATATAAGATGCAGGGAATAGCACTCACACTAGCACCTATGTCAAATAAACCATGATAACAATGATCTCCTATTTTAACTGAGATGACAGGCATGCCAACAACAGGTCTATGTTTATCCTTTTATCAGGTTTGGCACAGAAGTAAATAACATGCCCATCCATATCTTCTTCCAAGAGATCTTTAACCATAGCAATACTAGGTTCTACTTTAATTTGTTCATCGGGTTTAGGTGTCCTAGTATAGCTTTTGTTAACCATAGTTGAAACTTTAGCATGTTCCTTTATCCTAATAGGGAAAGGTGGTTTCTCAATATAAGTAGAAGGAACAATTGGATCAACATTGTAAAGTATAGTTTCTTCTTTAACCGGTATCGGTTATTTAGTTTCTTCTTTAATAGGTGGGTGATATTTAAATCACTTCTCTTTAGGGAGTTCAACATGAGTAGCAAATGATTCACAAAAGGAGGCTACTATCTCAGAGTCAAGTCCATATTTAGTGCTAAACTTTTGAAAAGCATCGGTATCCATAAAAGATTTAACACAATCATACTTAAGTTTAATACCCGACTCTTTACCTTTGTCGAGTTCCCAATCTTCATAGTTGCGTTTAATTCTTTCCAAAAGATCACACCGGAATTCAATAGTCTTCTTCATAAAAGAACCAGCACAAGAAGTATCAAGCATGGTTTGATCATTACGAGAAAGCCGAGCATAAAAGTTTTGGATAATAATTTCTCTTGAGAGCACATGATTAGGGCATGAATATAACATTGACGTAAGCCTCCCCCAAGCTAGAGTGATACTTTCTCCTTCACGAGGCCAAAAATTATATATATAATTCCGATCACGATGAACTAGATGCATAGGATAATTTTTTTGGTGGAACTCCAATTTCAATCGATTCCAATTCCAAGGTTCAATATCATCGCATAGCCTATACCATGCCAATGATTTTCCCTTCAAAGATAAAGGGAAAACCTTTTTCATAACTTCATCCCTGGTTAAACCTGCAAGCTTAAACAATCCACAAATTTGTTCTACATATATCAAGTGCATATCAGGATGTTCGATTCCATCTCCTGCATAAGGGTTAGCTAGCAGTTGTTCTATCATACCTGAAAGAATTTCATATTCAATATTTTCAGTAGGTGCAGTAGGTTGAGGGGTAGCTAATTGTGGTTCCGGACTAGGTGAAGATACCCCCCTCAAAGTATTGTTTTCCATAATAACAAGCGACAATAAATTCCAGCACACTATATAAATGTTTTCTTTCCAAAGGCGCTTCACTCCCCGGAAACGGCGCCAAAAAATAGCCTTGATGACCCACAAGTATAGGGGATCAATTGTATCTCTTTTTGATAAGTAAGAGTGTCAAACCCAACAAGGAGCAGAAAGAAATGACAAGTGGTTTTCAGCAAGGTGATGTCTACAAGTGCTAAAATTGTAAGTAGCAGAGTAGTTTGATAGCAAGGTAATTTGTAACGAGCAAGTAATGATAGTAGTAACAAAATTTCAGCAAGGTAGCCCAATCCTGTTGAGGCAAAGGACAGGCTAAAACGGTCTCTTATGATAAGCAAAGCGTTCTTGAGGGTACACGGGAATTTCATCTAGGCACTTTCATCATGTTGGCTTAATTCGTGTTCGGTACTTTGATAATTTGATATGTGGGTGGACCGGTGCTTAGGTGTTGTTCTTACTTGAACAAACCTCCTACTTATGATTAACCCTCCTGCAAGCATCCGCAACTACGAGAAAAGTATTAAGAATAAATTCTAACCATAGCATTAAACTTTTGGGTCCAATCGGTCCCTTACGGAAAAGCGCATAAACTGGGGTTTAAACTTCTGTCACTCTCGCAACCCATCATCTAATTGCTACTCCACAATGCATTCCCATAGGCCCAAATATGGTGAAGTGTCATGTAGTCGACGTTCACATGACACCACTGAGGGAATCACAACATACATACTATTAAAATATCGAACACCTATCAAGTTCACATGATTACTTGCAACATGATTTCTCCCATGACCTCAAGAACAAAAGTAACTACTCGCAAATGATACACATGCTCATGATCAAAGAGGTATTAAAATAGCATATTGGATCTGAACATATAATATTCCACCAAATAAACCATATAGTAATCAACTACAAGATGTAATCAACACTACTAGTCACCCGCAAGCACCAATCTATAGTTCCGGTAACAAGATTGAACACAAGAGATGAACTAGGATTTGAGAGGAGATGGTATTGTTGAAGATGTTGGAGATTGCCCTCCCCAAGATGGGAGAGTTGTTGGTGATGATGATGACGATGATTTCCCCCTCAGGGAGGGAAGTTCCCCCAGCAGAATCGCTCCGCCGGAGGGCAAAAGTGCTCCTGCCCAAGCTCCGCCTTGAGGCGGTGGCGCTCTGTCCCGAAAGTCCTCCCTTTATTTTTTCTAGGTCAAAATGACTTATATACCAGAAGATGGGCACTGAGGGAGTCCTGGATTAGGGGGTCTCCGGACAGCCGGACTATATCCTTTGGCCAGACTGTTAGACTATGAAGATACAAGATTGAAGACTTCGTCTCATGTCCGGATGGGACTCTACTTGGCGTGGAAGGCAAGCTAGGCAATACGGATATGTATATATCCTCCTTTGTAACCGACCTTGTGTAACCCTAGCCCCCTCCGGTGTCTATATAAATCGGAGGGTTTTAGTCCGTAGAAGAACATACAATCATACCATAGGCTAGCTTCTAGGGTTTAGCCTCTTCGATCTCGTGGTAGATCAACTCTTGTAATACTCATATCATCAAGAATAAATCAAGCAGGACGTAGGGTTTTACCTCCATCAAGAGGGCCTGAACCTGGGTAAAACATCGTGTTCCCTGCCTCATGTTACCATCCGCCTTAGACCCACAGTTCGGGACCCCCTACCCGAGATCCGCCGGTTTTGACACCGACATTGGTGCTTTCATTGAGAGTTCCTCTATGTTGTCGCCGTTAGGCTTGATGGCTCCTACGATCATCGATAGCGATGCAGTCCAGGGTGAGACTTTTCTCCCCGGACAGATTTCTGTATTCAGCGGCGCACTGCGGGCCAACTCGCTTGGCCATCTGGAGAAGATCGAAAGCTACGCCCCTGGCCACCAGGTCAGGTTTGGAAGCTTAAACTACACGGCCGATATCCGCGGAGACTTGATCTTCGACGGATTCGAGCCTCTGCCTTGTGCGTCACGCGGTCATGATGAGTACGATTTAGCTCTACCATCAGACAGCGTCCGGGAGATTGCACCGGCAACCGCTCCGACCCTCAATTCGGAGCCAGTTGCGCCGTCCATGGACGGGTGGATAGACTCTGCCACGAAGGCCTTACCCTCATTGGCGATCGAGCCGAACATCAACCTTACCCTGCACGAGAGCCGTGTTGTCAGACTGCCGGATCCTTCTCCAGCCACGGACTCGGAACCGCCTGCGCCCATTCCTAGCGAATCCGATTGGGCGCCGATCATGGAGTTTACCTCCGCGGATATTTTTCAGCACTCGCCCTTTGGCGACATACTGAACTCATTAAGGTCTCTCTCCTTGTCAGGAGGATCCTGGCCGAACTATGTCCGGTAGGATTGGGATGCAGATGACGAAGAAATTCGCTGCCCACCCACCACCCACTTAGTAGCCATTGTCTACAACTTAACCGACATGCTCGACTTCGACTCCGAAGACATCGACGGCATGGACGACGATGCAGGAGACGAACAGGAACCAGCGCCTATAGGGCACTGGAAAGCCACCTCGTCGTACGACATATATATGGTGGACACACCCAAAGAAGGTAATGGCAACGAGACAGCGGAGGATGACCCCTCCAAGAAGCAACCCAAGCGCCGACGTCAGCGACGCTGCTCTAAGTCCCGCCAAAGCAAAAGTGTTGATACCGGCACAAGAGATAATAACACTTCGGATAGTGCCGAAGATGGCAACAATCCCCTCTAGCAAGATTTAGAGCAGGAGGATGGAGGAGCCAGCCCTCCAGAGAGAGCGGCAGATGGAGTGGCGGAGGATGATAATTACATGCCCCCTCCGAAGATGAGGTAAGCCTTGATGATGACGAATTCGTCGTGCCAGAGGATCCCGTCGACCAAGAGCGCTTCAAGCGCCGGCTTATAGCAATGGCAAATAGCCTTAAGAAATAGCAGCAGCAGCTTCAAGCTGATCAAGATATGCTAGCTGACAGATGGACTGAAGTCCTCGCGGCCGAGGAATATAAACTCGAGCGCCCCTCCAAGAGTTACCCAAAATGCAGGTTGCTGCCTTGACTGGAGGAAGAAGCGTATGACGCGGCTGATCGGCCACCTCGTGGCCGCGATAGAGAGGCATTCCAGCCAAAAACTCAGCCTGCACCCCGACGCCATTCAAATAAAAAGGCATGGTGAAATACGCCAGGCCTGCGAGATGTATTGGAGGACAAAGCAAAACATGCAAGATTGATCTACGGATCACGAGGGCGTGCCACTATGCAAGACAATAAACGTCACGCCGAATACAGTAAAAGTAAGTCCGGCCGGGCCGACCACAGTGGACACGACTCATTCGAGCTGCGTCGCGACATAGCCCAGTACAGAGGCGCCGCACACCCCCTATGCTTCATAGACGAAGTAATGGATCATCAAATCCCAACGGGTTTCAAACCCGTAAATATTGAATCATACGACGGCACAACAGATCCTGCGGTATGGATCGAGGATTTCCTCCTCCACAACCACATGGCCCGTGGTGATGACTTACACGCCATCAAATACCTCCCACTAAAGCTCAAAGGACCAGCGCGGCATTGGCTTAACAGCTTGGCAGCAGAGTCCATTAGCTGTTGGGAAGATCTGGAGGCCGCATTCCTCGACAACTTTCAGGGCACTTATGTGTGACCACCAGATGCCGATGACTTGAGCCACATAATTTAGCAGCCAGAAGAATCGGCCAGGCAATTCTGGACTCGGTTCCTAACAAAGAAAAATCAAATCGTCGACTGTCCAGATGCAGAGGCCCTGGCAGCTTTCAAACACAACATCCGCGACGAGTGGCTAGCCCGGCACCTTGGTCAGGAAAAGCCAAAATCTATGGCAGCCCTCACGACACTCATGACCCGCTTTTGTGCGGGAGAAGACAGCTGGCTGGCTTGCAGTAATAACATATCAAAGAACCATGGTACTTTGGACACCAAGGACGGCAATAGCAGGTCATGTCGCAACAAACATAAGCGCCGCATTAACAGCAATAATACTGAAGATACGACAGTCAATGCCAGATTCAAAGGCTCTAAACCCGGTCAGCGGAAAAAGCCATTCAAACGAAGCACTCCGGGCCCGTCCAGTTTGGACCGCATACTCGATCGCCCGTGTCAGATACACGGCACCCCCGACAAGCCAGCCAACCACACCAATAGGGATTGTTGGGTATTCAAGCAGGCCAGCAAGTTAATTGCCGAAAACAAAGAAAAGGGGCCACATAGCGATGACGAGGAAGAGCCCCGACAGCCGAACACCGGAGGACAAAAGAGGTTCCCCCCACAAGTGCGGACGGTGAACATGATATACGCAACCCACATCCCCAAGAGGGAGCGGAAGCATGCGCTCAGGGACGTATATGCGTTGGAGCCAGTCGCCCCAAAGTTCAACCCATGGTCCTCCTGTTCGATCACCTTCGATCGCAGGGACCACCCCACTAGTATCCGTCATGGCGGATTCGCCGCACTGGTCTTAGACCCAATCATCAACGGATTTCACCTCACTCGAGTCCTTATGGATGGCGGCAGTAGCCTGAACCTGCTTTACCAGGACACAGTGCGCAAAATGGGTATAGACCCCTGAAGGATCAAACCCACAAAAACGACCTTTAAAGGCATCATTCCAGGTGTAGAGGCTCATTGCACAGGCTCAATTACACTAGAAGTGGTCTTCGGATCCCCGGATAACTTCCGAAGCGAAGAATTAATCTTCGATATAGTCACGTTCCGCAGTGGCTATCATGCACTGCTCGAGCGAACCGCATTTGCGAGATTCAATGCGGTACCGCATTATGCATACCTCAAGCTCAAGATGCCAGGACCTCGGGGGGTCATCACAGTTAATGGAAACACAGAGCGCTCTCTCCGCACGGAGGAGCACACTGCGGCCCTCGCAGAAGTGCAAAGTAGCCTCTCAAGGCAATCCACCAGTTCGGCGTTTCAAAGACCTGGACACCTTCAAGTGCGCTCAGAGTAATTGGCAACTAGACCGCCTGGCACGATCTGAGCTCGCATAGCAATGCGGCCCCCACCCCAGTCCAAGACAAATGGCGAAATTCGTGCCACGCGTACATAATTACGCATTAAAAATACCATGGGCACATGCGGGGAGGGGGCACAACTACGGCACGCCCCAATACGCGGCTTAAACCGCACTAGGGGCTTCCCGATTTGTTAATTTTCTCTTTCAGGACTTTAATCTCTGGAAACCCTGTCCGACAGCATGATTGCCGAACACATGATGCAGCAACCAAGGAGGCAGAAAGCTACGTCACACCATGGAACTCCCAGGTGGATTACGATAATGAGTGAAATATTTGCTTTAATACTATTCCTCAGCTTGCCCTTGGAAGGGACATAGTCCTACTTTTTGCTTATCGCACTATCTGTATCATTCGGCTTTAACGCACCTTTTTGAATAAACAATGCATAACATTATGACTATTATTGCATTCTTGTTTTTTATATATGTGTTCATTAATGACGCCTTGCAACCGTACACTTTGGTACGGCCAATACACCAGGGGCTTAAGTACCCCACATTATGGTGTGAGAAGTCCGAACACTTTCACAAGTGCGGCACCACGAAGTTATAGCATTATATGCATCAGCTCCAAATCATGTCTTTGGTCAAATGTTGGGTTTGCCCGGCTCCTATGTTTTGGTACCTTACGTTCCGCTCTATCGGCTAAGGTAGCACTAGGAGAACTACTGCGATTGTGCCCCAGTTCTGCTGGGCTAAGCACCTCAGTAGAGAAAGCTAAAACTGACTGCCATGATAAGGCGAGAGACTGGTCGCTGTTCGGCGAGGTTTCGAGTCCCTAAAGACTTATGCCGCTTAGAGCGAGGAGCCGGTCCTGTCCGGCTTAAAGGCGTGTATCGCGCCCCGAATTTGGCCTTCTGAATACTAGGGGCTTCGCCGAAATTTAAAATTATGGAATTCTATGGCTAAGTGAGAGTGATAAAGCATTATTAGTCCGGTTGCCTTGTTCGCTGTGCTGAGCACCTCCCTCGAAGGACCCAAAAATGGGAACAAGAGTGCTCAGGTTTATCCCGAACACCCCAGCACTCGCGGCATGGGGGCAGAAACCGAGGACTAGCCATCTCTCACATTTGATAAACGGCCGAACAGAGGGTAATATTTTAAATTCAAACAAGCGTTGCATAGCGCATATGAAACAGGTTTTCAGCATACAAGATCACACGAGCAAATTCATTCAAAAATTACATCTTTTGTGCACTCGTCCGCTACGAGACGGGCACCCTTCAGGACACCCTCATAGTACATCTCGGGGTGGCGATGCTCCTTGCCCGCCGGCAGCCCTTCCTTGATCAGCTTCACGACGTCTAGCTTGGCCCATTGCACCTTCACACGGGCGAAAGCCCGGCGTGCACCTTCAATGCAGACGGACCGCTTGACGACTTCCAGCCGTGGGCAAGCATCCACAAGCCGCCTCACCAGGACGAAGTAGCTGTTCGGAAGGGCGTCGTCAGGCCACAGCCGGACTATAAAGCCCTTCATGGCCTGTTCGGCCGCCTTGTGTAGCTCGACCACCTGCTTTAGCTGGTCACTCATAGGCATCTGGTGTTCGGTCCCAGTATATTGGGCCCAGAACAACTTCTCCGTTGAGCTTCCCTCCTCGGCGTGGTAAAAAGTTGCGGCATCCGACACGCTGCGGGGCAAATCTGCGAATGCTCCTGGAGAGCTCCGGATTAGGGTAAGTAACATGTAATTTACTTTCACATGCTTGCTTTGCATATAGAATGCCTTACCCGCCGCTATCTTCTTCATCGCATCAATCTCCTGGAGGGCCTTCTGTGCTTCGGCTTTGGCACTCTTTGCACTTTCATGGGCGGCGGTGCTACGTCTTGAGCTTGCGTTGGTTTTCCCCGAAGAGGAAGGGATGATGCAGCAGAGTAGCGTAAGTATTTCCCTCAGTTTTTGAGAACCAAGGTATCAATCCAGTAGGAGCCCACGCTCAAGTCCCTCGTACCTGCACAAAGCGATAGCTACTCGCAACCAACGTGATTAGGGGTTGTCAAGCCCTTCACGGTCACTTACGAGAGTGAGATCTGATAGATAGAATATTTTTGGTATTTTTGATATAAAGATGCAAAGTAAAAAGTAAAGGCAAAGTAAATAGCAAAATAATATAAAAGTGATGGAGATTGATATGATGAGAATAGACCCGGGGGCCATAGGTTTCACTAGTGGCTTCTCTCAAGAGCATAAGTATTCTACGGTGGGTGAACAAATTACTGTTGAGCAATTGATAGAATTGTGCATAATTATGAGAATATCTAGGCATGATCATGTATATAGGCATCACGTCCGTGACAAGTAGATCGAAACGATTCTGCATCTACTACTATTACTCCACTCATCGACCGCTATCCAGCATGCATCTAGAGTATTAAGTTAAAAACAGAGTAACGCCTTAAGCAAGATGACATGATGTAGAGAGATAAATTCATGCAATATGAAATAAACCCCATCTTGTTATCCTCGATGGCAACGATACAATACGTGCCTTGCTGCCCCTTCTGTCACTGGGTAAGGACACCGCAAGATCGAACCCAAAGCTAAGCACTTCTCCCATGGCAAGAACTACCAATCTAGTTGGCCAAACCAAACGGATAATTCGAAGAGACTTGCAAAGATAACCAATCATGCATAAAAGAATTCAGAGAAGATTCAAATATTATTCATAGATAGACTTGATCATAAACCCACAATTCATCGGTCTCAACAAACACACCGCAAAAAGAAGATTACATCGAATAGATCTCCACAAGAGAGGGGGAGAACTTTGTATTGAGATTCAAAGAGAGAGAAGAAGCCATCTAGCTACTAACTATGGACCCGAAGGTCTGAGGTAAACTACTCACACTTCATCGGAGGGGCTAGGATGATGTAGAAGCCCTCCGTGATGACGGCCCTCTTCCGGCGGAGCTCCGGAACAGGCCCCAAGATGGGATCTCGTGGATACAGAAAGTTGCGGCGGTGGAATTAGGTTTTTGGCTCCTGTTCTGATCGTTTGGGGGTACGTGTGTATATATAGGAGGAAGGAGTACGTCGGTGGAGCACCGAGGGGCCCACGAGGCAGGGGGCGCGCCCTAGGGGGGCGCCCCCCACCCTCGTGACCACCTCTTTGATCCCTTGCAGTAGGGTCCAAGTCTCCTGGATCACGTTCGGTGAGAAAATCACGTTTCCGAAGATTTTATTCCGTTTGGACTCCGTTTGATATTCTGTTTATCCGAAACACTGAAATAGGCAAAAAAACAGCAATTCTGGGCTGGGCCTCCGGTTAATAGGTTAGTCCCAAAAATAATATAAAAGTGGAAAATAAAGCCCAATATAGTCCAAAACAGTAGATAATATAGCATGGAGCAATCAAAAATTATAGATACGTTGGAGACGTATCAGGCATCCCCAAGCTTAATTCCTGCTCGTCCTCGAGTAGGTAAATGATAAAAAGAGAATTTTTGATGCGGAGTGCTACTTGGCATAATTTCAATGCAAATCTTCTTAATTGTGGTATGAATATTCAGATTAGAAAGATTCAAGACAAAAGTTTATATTGACATAGAAAATAATAATACTTCAAGCATACTAACAAAGCAATTATGTCTTCTCAAAATAACATGGCCAAAGAAAGTTATCCCTACAAAATCATATAGTCTGGCTATGCTCCATCTTCCCCACACAAAGTATTTAAATCATGCACAACCCCGATGACAAGCCAAGCAATTGTTTCATACTCTAACTTTTTCAAAACTTTTTCAATCTTCACGCAATACATGAGCGTGAGCCATGGATATAGCACTATAGGTGGAATAGAATGGTGGTTGTGGAGAAGACAAAAAGGAGAAGATAGTCTCACATCAACTAGGCGTATCAACGGGCTATGGAGATGCCCATCAATAGATATCAATGTGAGTGAGTAGGGATTGCCATGCAACGGATGCACTAGAGCTATAAATGTATGAAAGCTCAACAAAAGAAACTAGTGGGTGTGCATCCAACTTGCTTGCTCACGAAGACCTAGGGCAATTTGAGGAAGCCCATCATTGGAATATACAAGCCAAGTTCTATAACGTAAAATTCCCACTAGTATATGAAAGTGACAACATATGAGACTCTCTATATGAAGAACATGGTGCTACTTTGAAGCACAATATATGAGACTTGCTATATCATGGTGCTACTTTGAAGCACAAGTGTGGAAAAAAGGATAGTAGCATTGCCCCTTTTTTTGGGGCCTTCTTTTTTTCTTTGGCCTTTCTCTTTTTTTTGGGACAATGCTCTATTGAATGATGATCATCACACTTCTATTTATTTACAACTCAATGATTACAACTCGATACTAAAACAAAGTATGACTCTATATGAATGCCTCCGGCGGTGTACCGGGATATGCAATGAATCAAGAGTGACAAGTATGAAAGAATTATGAACGGTGGCTTTGCCACAAATACTATGTCAACTACATGATCATGCTAAGCAATATGACAATGATGGATGTGTCATGATGAACTAGATGGTGGAAAGTTGCATGGCAATATATCTCGGAATGGCTATGGAAATGCCATAATAGGTAGGTATGGTGGCTGTTTTGAGGAAGGTATATGGTAGGTGTATGATACCGGCGAAAGTTGCGCGGTATTAGAGAGGCTAGCAAGGGTGGAAGGGTGGGAGTGCGTATAATCCATGGACTCAACATTAGTCATAAAGAACTCATATACTTATTGCAAAAATTTAGAAGTTATCAAAGCAAAGTATTACGCGCATGCTCCTAGGGGGATAGATTGGTAGGAAAAGACCATCGCTCGTCCCCGACCGCCACTCATAAGGAAGACAATCAATAAATAAATCATGCTCCGACTTCATCACATAACGGTTCACCATACGTGCATGCTACGGGAATCACAAACTTCAACACAAGTATTCTTTAAATTCACAACTACTCAACTAGCATGACTTTAATATTATCACCTCCATATCTCAAAACAATTATCATGCTTCAATCTTTTCTTAGTATTCAACACACTCAAAAGAAAGTTTCACAAATCTTGAATACCAAGCATATTATTATTAGGCAAATTACCATGCTATTAAGAGACTCTCAAATTAATTTAAGTGAAGCATGAGAGATCAATAGTTTCCTTAAAACGAATCCACCACCGTGCTCTAAAAGGTCTAAGTGAAGCACATAGAGTAGAATTATCTAGATCAAAAGATATAAGTGAAGCACATAGAGCAAAATTATCTAGCTCAAAAGATATAAGTGAAGCACATAGGGTATTCTATCAAATTTTAATTCATGTATGGCTCTCTCAAAAGGTGTGTACAGCAAGGATGATTGTGGCATACTAACAAACAAAGACACAAATAATACAAGACGCTCCAAGCAAAACACATATCATGTTGGTGAATAAAAATATAGCTCCAAGTAAATTACCGATGGAAGTGGACGAAAAGAGGGTATGCCTTCCGGGGCATCCCCAAGCTTTGACTTTTTGGTGTCCTTGGATTATCTTGGGGGTGCCATGGGCATCCCCAAGCTTAGGCTCTTGCCACTCCTTGTTCCATGATCCATCAAAAGAATTCACCCAAAACTTGAAAACTTCACAACACAAAACTCAAGATAGAAAACTCGTGAGCTCCGTTAGCGAAAGAAAACAAAAGACCACTTCAAGGTACTGTAATGAACTCATTCTTTATTTATATTGGTGTTAAACCTACTGTATTCCAACTTCTCTATGGATTATAAACTATTTTACTAGCCATAGATTCATCAAAATAAGCAAACAACACACGAAAAACAGAATCTGTCAAAAACAGAACAGTCTGTAGTAATCTGTAGCTAGCGCAAGATCTGGAACCCCAAAAATTCTAAAATAAATTGCTATACGTGAGGAATTTATCTATTAATCATCTGCAAAAATAATTAACTAAATAGCACTCTTCAAATAAAAATGACAGCAGTTCTCGTGAGCGCTAAAGTTTCTGTTTTTTACAGCAAGTTCAACAAGACTTTCCCCAAGTCTTCCCAACGGTTCTACTTGGCACAAACACTAATTAAACACAAAAAACACAACCAAAATAGAGGCTAAATAATTTATTTATTACTAAACAGGAGCAAAAAGCAAGGAACAAAAATAAAATTGGGTTGCCTCCCAACAAGCACTATCGTTTAACGCCCCTAGCTAGGCATAACGAGCGAGAATAGATCTAGGTATTGTCATCTTTGGTAGGTAATTCTTCAATTAGGCATCTACCATCTTTAGGAATTTATTTATTTTTATTAATTATCAAACTTTTAGGCACAAGATCTAAAAATTCATTTGTAATAAATGGTTCTTTAATGATAGCAAAAAGATTGGGATGAATACTTATAGATTTAAGATCAGCAGTTTCCTTACTAGAAGATTCACCCTTATTTTTAGGAACATACATAAGCTTGGCAATTTTAGTAGGAGGACTAGGAGTATTCTTTACGGAAGAAAAAGCGGTTCCCAAATTTGTAATGATACTCTCTAGTTTATCAATTCTAGTAGAATCTAAGTTCATCCCTCATTAACTATGGGTTCCTTTTCCTTAATATTTTTCAAGGTCATTCCTACCTTAGATCCATATTGAGTAATTTTATTGTGGATCTTTTTATCTAGATTTTCAATTGATTCAATAGTAGCAACTTTATTTTCAATAATTTCAAGTCTTTGCATAACATGCTCCAAAGTTAACATGGTTCCATTAACCAAAAGAGGTGGTGAGGCAAATAAATCTATCATAGCATTATAAGAATCAAAAGTATGGCTACCCAAGAAGTTCCCTCCGGTAATGGTATCGAGGATATATCTATACCAAGGATTAACACCTACATAAAAATTGCGAAGAAGAACTAAGGTAGATTGTTCCTGGTAGATCTATTTTGAGCATTGCAAATTCTATACCAAGCATCTTTTAGATTTTCTCCCTCCCTTTGTTTAAAATTTAGAACTTCACTCTCGGGAGACAACGTAGAAGATATGAGACTAGCCATGACGACAAGCAAACAAACTAGTACACGAGCAACACAAAAAGCAAGCGGAAAAAGGCAAACAGAGAGGGAGGATAGAGAGGGAGGGCAAATAAAACGGCAAGGGTGAATTGGGGGGAGAGGAAAACGAGAGGCAAATGGCAAATAATGTAATGCGAGAGATAGGGATTGTGATGGGTAGTTGGTATATTGACTTTTTGCGTAGACTCCCCGGCAACGGCGCCAGAAATCCTTCTTGCTACGTCTTGAGCTTGCATTGGTTTTCCCCAAAGAGGAAGGGATGATGCAGCAGAGTAGGGTAAGTATTTCCCTTAGTTTTTGAGAACCAAGGTATCAATCCAGTAGGAGCCCACGCTCAAGTCCCTCGTACCTGCACAAAGCGATAGCTACTCGCAACCAACGTGATTAGGGGTTGTCAAGCCCTTCACGGTCACTTACGAGAGTGAGATCTGATAGATAGAATATTTTTGGTATTTTTTATATAAAGATGCAAAGTAAAAAGTAAAGGCAAAGTAAATAGCAAAATAATATAAAAGTGATGGAGATTGATATGATGAGAATAGACCCGGGGGCCATAGGTTTCACTAGTGGCTTCTCTCAAGAGCATAAGTATTCTACGGTGGGTGAACAAATTACTGTTGAGCAATTGATAGAATTGTGCACAATTATGAGAATATCTAGGCATGATCATGTATATAGGCATCATGTCCGTGACAAGTAGTTCGAAATGATTCTGCATCTACTACTATTACTCCACTCATCGACCACTATCCAGCATGCATCTAGAGTATTAAGTTAAAAACAGAGTAACGCCTTAAGCAAGATGACATGATGTAGAGAGATAAATTCATGCAATATGAAATAAACCCCATCTTGTTATCCTCGATGGCAACGATACAATACGTGCCTTGCTGCCCCTTCTGTCACTGGGTAAGGACACCGCAAGATCGAACCCAAAGCTAAGCACTTCTCCCATGGCAAGAACTACCAATCTAGTTGGCCAAACCAAACGGATAATTCGAAGAGACTTGCAAAGATAACCAATCATGCATAAAAGAATTCAGAGAAGATTCAAATATTATTCATAGATAGACTTGATCATAAACCCACAATTCATCGGTCTCAACAAACACACCGCAAAAAGAAGATTACATCGAATAGATCTCCACAAGAAAGGGGGAGAACTTTGTATTGAGATTCAAAGAGAGAGAAGAAGCCATCTAGCTACTAACTATGGACCCGGAGGTCTGAGGTAAACTACTCACACTTCATCGGAGGGGCTAGGATGATGTAGAAGCCCTCCGTGATGACGGCCCTCTTCCGGTGGAGCTCCGGAACAGGCCCCAAGATGGGATCTCGTGGATACAAAAAGTTGCGGCGGTGGAATTAGGTTTCTGGCTCCTGTTCTGATTGTTTGGGGGTACGTGTGTATATATAGGAGGAAGGAGTACGTCGGTGGAGCACCGAGGGGCCCACGAGGCAGGGGGCGCGCCCTAGGGGGCGCGTCCCCGACCCTCGTGACCACCTCTTTGATCCCTTGCAGTAGGGTCCAAGTCTCCTGGATCACGTTCGGTGAGAAAATCACGTTTCCGAAGATTTTATTCTGTTTGATATTCCGTTTATCCGAAACACTGAAATAGGCAAAAAAACAGCAATTCTGGGTTGGGCCTCCGGTTAATAGGTTAGTCCCAAAAATAATATAAAAGTGGAAAATAAAGCCCAATATAGTCCAAAACAGTAGATAATATAGCATGGAGCAATCAAAAATTATAGATACATTGGAGACGTATCAGGCGGCAAGCTCGGACCCTCGCGTCTTCGAGTCACGCTCCAATGCCTCCTGCTTCGACACGAGAGCTTGGAGCTCTTGCTGCACCTCGCCCACCCGTGCCTCTTGCCTTTCCCGCTCGGTGCGCTCCTTGGCCGCTTTGTTTTCGGCCTCGGATAGCGCTTGCTTCAGGGTCGCCACCTTAGTCGTGGCCCCTGGCAAATTCACGATGATCCTATCATTTTGCAATCGTGTTTTCTTTTATATATACATAGACAGGGTATTACTTACCCTTGTTCTCCTCGAGCTGCCCCTTGGCAAGGCCGAGCTCTTTCTTGGACCCTCGAGGTCCTGCTTCAATGCAGCAACCTCCACAGTCCGTGCGGCAGCGGCCAACAGCGAAGCCTGCATACGCATATAGACATACTTGTGTTAGACTCCTGCGATATTGTTTGATCCTCTATTCGGCTTTTCTTTTTGAACACCGAACAGAGCATCAGGGGCTACTATCTATGCGGTAATATTTTTCCCATACTTCAAACACTTACCTCAAAGCCTGTTAGAAGGCTGGCACAGGCTTCAGTCAGTCTGCTCTTGGCGGACTGAACCTTCTGGACCACCGCACTCATAATAGTGCGGTGCTCCTCGTCGATGGAAGCGCTGTGAAGCGCTCCCAGTAGATTGTCTGGTGCCTCTGGATGGACAGAGGTCACCAGCACAGGCTTCTTGCCCCTCTTGGAAGGAGGCCGCCTGCCCGAATCTGGAACCGCTAGAGGTTCCGGCGCGGTGTTCGGCTGAGGGCCGAACTCGGAGCCCTCGGGGGCCTTGTCCCCTCTGCTCCCAGAGTCTGGAAGGTCGCCTTGAAGCGCCTCCGGGATTGTCTCCCCCCGACCCGGTGCCTCTTGAGACAATACCTCGACGTTGTCTGTAGGGCAAGGGGAGGTGGCGGTCGGAAGTGGATCTCTATCCATATCCGACGAGCCCAGGGAGCCGTCCGACGATACGTCGATACGGGCTCGTGGCGGTCTGCATAGTCATAATTCGGCGTTAGGAGAAGCAGTGCGACAAAGGAATGCTATGAGTTATTCAGGTATCCGAATACTTACAACCTCCCCAGGGGCTTGGCCCTGGGCAGCCACTTGTCTTCGCCTTCAGCGGCGGTGGTGGAACTGTCCGGAAGGAGAGTCCTTCCCTTCTTGGACCCTTCTCCCCCCCAGTTGGGGCAGCCTTCCTTTTCTTGTCTCCCCCAACTGAAGGGGGAGCATCTTCTTCTTCCTCCTCGTCTTCGGGGGAGGAGTGTGTCGCAGAGTTATCGGACGATGAGTCCGATAGCACCTGGCGTCGGGAACTCTTTCGGGTTCCCTTGGCCTTCTTGGTCTTCTCCGGCACCTTGTAAGGAGCCGGGGTCAGCATCTCCGTCAGGAGAGTGCCCGTAGTGTCTTCGGGCAGAGAGGTCGGACAGTTAATCTGCCCCGACATCTCCACCCAGTCCTGTCAAAGGCATGGAGATCAGACCCCGCACATGATTAAGCTAGGGGAAATAAATATCCTACTGGATGTATAGAACTCACCGAACGCGCTAGGCGCTTTGCGCTTAGCCCGTAGTCCTCGGCGAGAGGAGGGACCTCGGCGCCCTTGGACAGCACCTTCTAGACGTCCTGGTGCGTCGTATCGAAGAGCTCGCTCAGAGTCTGGTGCTGGGCCGGGTCGAACTCCCACAAGTTAAAATCCCGTTGTTGACACGGGAGGATCCGGCGGATGAGCATGACCTGGACTATGTTGACAAGCTTGAGCTTCTTGCTTGCCATACTCCGGATACATTTCTGGAGTCCATCTAGCTCCACCGATGAACCCCACGACAAGCCCTTCTCTTTCCAGGAAGTGAGCCGTGTAGGGAATCCGGATCAAAACTCGGGGCCGCCGCCCATTTGGCGTTGCGTGGCTCGGTGATGTAGAACCACGCCGATTGCCACCCCTTTATGGTCTCCACAAAGGAGCCTTCAAGCCATATAACATTGGGCATCTTGCCCACCATGGCTCCGCCGCATTCCGCTTGTTGGCCTCCCACCACCTTCGGCTTGATATTGAACCACTTTAACCACAGGCCGAAGTGGGGCCGGATGTAGAGGAAAGCCTCACACACGACGATGAACGCCGAAATGTTGAGGACGAAGTTCGGGGCCAGATCATGAAAGTCCAGCCCGTAATAAAACATGAGACCACGGACGAATGGATGGAGGGGAAACCCTAGTCCGCGGAGGAAGTGGTGGAGGAAAACTACCCTCTCGTGAGGTTCCGGGGTAGGGACGATCTGCCCCGCAGCGGGCAGCCGATGCGCGATATTCGCGGCTAAGTATCCGGCTTAGCGCAGCTTCTTGATATGTCCCTCCGTAACGGAGGAAGCCATCCATTTGCCTCCCGCTCCGGACATGTTTGGAGAAGGTTGAGGGAAATGATGTGGACTTGGGTGTTGGAGCTCGAGTGCGCAAGAATGGATGAGCAAGGAGGAAGAAGGCGTGGGTAGAAAAAGGTTAAACCTTGTCCCTTTATAAGGGCAGCCGAAACTATGCGCCCCCACTAGCCTGGTAAAACTCGCTTATCCCCCAAGCGCCGTAATTGATGGCGCGGTTGGGTTACCCACACCCGTATTGATGAGAATCCCGTGGTAAGGGGACACGATCTCTGCTTTGACAAGACGTGTCAAAAAACCGCCTCGCGTTATGTGCGGGGCTAGTTAAAAGAAACGGTTCGAATAATTACCGGGCCATGGCATAATGTCGTGTTGCCGAAACAAGTCAGCAAATAAGATTTGTGGAAATATTATTCTCTCTACGGTGGTATGTGGAACTTATTTTGCAGAGTCGGACACTATCCTTGTATTCAAATTCTTCCATGGTGTATTCGGAGGAGGAACCCGCCTTGCAATGCCGAAGACAATACTGCGCGCCGGACTCATTGTCATTGAAGCCTGGTTCAGGGGCTACTGAGGGAGTCCTGGATTAGGGGGTCTCCGGATAGTCGGACTATATCCTTTGGCCGGACTGTTAGACTATGAAGATACAAGATTGAAGACTTCGTCTCCTATCCGGATGGGACTCTACTTGGCGTGGAAGGCAAGCTAGGCAATACGGATATGTGTATCTCCTCCTTTGTAACCGACCTTGTGTAACCCTAGCCCCCTCCGGTGTCTATATAAACCGGAGGGTTTTAGTCCGTAGAAGAACATACAATCATACCATAGGCTAGCTTCTAGGGTTTAGCCTCTTCGATCTCGTGGTAGATCAACTCTTGTAATACTCATATCATCAAGAATAAATCAAGAAGGACGTAGGGTTTTACCTCCATCAAGAGGGCCCGAACCTGGGTAAAACATCATGTTCCCTGCCTCCTGTTACCATCCACCTTAGACGCACAGTTCGGGACCCCCTACCCGAGATCCGCCGGTTTTGATACCGACAGGCACCGAAGGTGGGCATGGGTGAGCACAACCCACCAGGGCGCGCCTGGGCTCCCTGGTGCGCCCAGGTGGGTTGTGCCCACCTGGTGGGCCCCCTATGGTACCTATTGGCTCCAATATTCCTCATATATTCCATAAAAATTCTCCGTGAAGTTTCAGCTCATTTGGAGTTGTGCAGAATAGGTGGCCTGACGTAGTTTTTCCAGGTCCAGATTTCTAGCTGCCGAAATTCTCCCTCTTTGTGTATACCTTGCATAATATGAGAGAAAAAGGCATTAGAATTACTCCAAAAAGCATTATTATGGATAAAAACATTATAAATAACAGTAATAAAACATGATGCAAAATGGACGTATCATGTCCCTCCCCGCCAGATCCACATCCCCTACTCTAGAGAGTCGCAGCCTAAGCCCGACCATGTATCCCGGGGAGTCTGACGAGCGTTCGGCCAAAAAGAGGTTTATCATGGCTTCTCCGACAGACGTTGGGCCGTTCGTCCCGACCTGTCGATTCCGAAGCAACACTTCTTTGCAGAAGCCGATGAGGATGTTGACTACGTTGCCATGTCGAAGGCTTCACGTCAGCGGGCTAGCGTATTACTGTATCTCGGGAAAGCTGACTACGACATCAAGCTTGTCAACAACGATGGCTTCATGCGGGCCATGTCACAGGTTAAGTGATCCATCCCCAAACCCTCTGGTTCAACCGCCGTCGATTTCTTCGAAGGCCCTGCCACTGATCTCCTTCGCCACATGGTCAAGGATTTGCGATCCTTGTACTCCATCGATCCTATTTTGTCATTTCTGAAAGACACATTCTACGGCGGCGGCTTGGGATCCTCAATTGCCAAGCCAGATCTCATCGACCACGACCACGAGGAGGGCACCCACAAAGGGTCTTCCAAGGTGAAACAACCCATCTGCAACATCAGAGGGTGATGACCCACAAGTATAGGGGATCAATTGTAGCTCTTTTCGATAAGTAAAAGTGTCGAACCAAGGAGCAAAAGGAAGTGACAAGTGGTTTTCAGCAAGGTAATGTCTGCAAGTGCTAAAACTGTAAGTAGCAGAGTAGTTTGATAGCAAGATAATTTGTAACGAGAAAGTAATGATAGTAGTAGCAAAAGTGCAGCAAGGTAGCCCAATCCTTTTGAGGTAAATGACATGCCAAACGGTCTCTTATGATAAGCAAAGCGTTCCTGAGGGTACACGGGAATTTCATCTAGTCACTTCACCATGTTGGTTTGATTTGTGTTCGCTACTTTGATAATTTGATATGTGGGTGGACCGGTGCTTAGGTGATGTTCTTACTTGAACAACCCTCCTACTTATGATTAACCCTCCCGCAAGCATCCGCAACTACGAGAAAAGTATTAAGAATAAATTCTAAACATAACATTAAACTTTTGGGTCCAATCGGTCCCTTACGGAATAGTGCATAAACTGGGGTTTAAGCTTCTGTCACTCTCGCAACCCATCATCTAATTGCTACTCCACAATGCATTCCCTTAGTCCTAAATATGGTGAAGTGTCATGTAGTCGACATTCACATGACACCACTAAGGGAATCACAACATACATACCATCAAAATATCGAACACATATCAAGTTCACATGATTACTTGCAACATGATTTCTCCCGTGACCTCAAGAACAGAAGTAACTACTCACAAATGATAATCATGCTCAATATTAGAGGGGTATTAAATAGCATATTGGATCTGGACATATAATCTTTCACCAAATATACCATATAGTAATCAACTACAAGATGTAATCAACACTACTAGTCACCCACAAGCACCAATCTATAGTTCCAGTAACAAGGTTGAACACAAGAGATGAACTAGGCTTTGAGATGAGATGGTGCTATTGAAGATGTTGATGAAGATAGCCCTCCCCAAGATGGGAGAGTTGTTGGTGATGATGAGGACGATGATTTCCCCCTCCGGGAGGAAAGTTCCCCCGGCAGAATCGCTCTGCCGAAGGGCAAAAGTGCTCCTGCCCAAGTTCCGCCTTGAGACGGCGATGCTCTGTCCCGAAAGTCCTCTCCTTATTTTTTGTAGGTCAAAATTGACGTATATACTAGAAGATGGGCACCGGAGGTGGGCCTGGGTGAGCACAACCCACCAAGGCGCGCCCAGGTGGGTTGTGCCCACCTGGTGGGCCCCCTCTGGTAGTTATTTGCTCCAATATTCCTCATATATTTGATACAAAATCTCCGTGAAGTTTCAGCTTGTTTGGAGTTGTGCAGAATAGGTGACATGACGTAGCTTTTCCAGGTCCAGATTTCCGGCTGCCGGAATTCCCCCTCTTTGTGTATACCTTGCATATTATGAGAGAAAAGGCGTTAGAATTACTCCAAAAAGCATTATTATGAATAAAAATATCATAAATAACAGTAAGAAAACATGATGCAAAATGGACGTATCAGAGAGCGCACCATGGGTCTTTGCTCTTCCAACTGGAAGGATACCGTCCACGACAAGTGAGGCAACATCCTATTAACAAATCTTACTTTTTTCTATCTAGCCAACATGTACCCTTTGTTGTAGTAGCTTTTGCCATGCGGTGTTTTAACTATGTCGTGTTTAATTATTTCGGTTATGCAGAAATGTAATGTTCAATAGGGCTATGTGATGTTTAAGTATGAATTATCCACTTCAGTTTCATGAATGGCTATATTTGGTTGTTTATAGTGAGTAGATGCCTTATTTATCTATATTTGGTTGTTAGGTTGGTTGTAGTGAGCATTTGTCCAGTTATCAAGCAGATGCCTTGTTTATCTGTATTTGGTTGTTAGGTTGGTTGTAGTGAGCATTTGTCCAGTTTTCAAGCAGATGCCTTGTGTTATCTCTATTTGCTTGTTAGGTTGGTTGTAGTGAGTATTTGTCCAGTTTTCAAGCATATGCACCGTTTATCTATATTTGCTTGTTTGATTGGTTATAGTGAGCCTCTGTCCAGTTTTCAATGACTATATTTGGTTGTTACACCAATCATTTATGCCTTGTTTATTCAGTCATTCACAATGTGATGTTCATTATGTGCAAGTCGAAACTGTGCAGCTCGATTTCATCAATACCAGTTTGAACGGCTATATTTGGTTCCCGTTATGCCTGGTGTAGTTAACACATGCTCTTTATTTCAGTTTTACACATTTATCTATTGTGATGTTTAAGCATGAGGTACATTATATTCATTTTCAACAATACCCGTTTGAATTGCAATATTTGGTGGCTGTTAAGCCTGTTGTAGGTACATTCCCTTCCATTTTATATCCGCATTAATAGCATGCTGAAACCAACACATTCAAGCTATCATTTGGAGATGATGTTGTCTACCTTGGCTATATTTGTTTAATGTTAAGGTTGTTGTGCTTATCATGCCTTTACACTACTTATGCAGGACAACAATGGGAGTGGCCAGCATTTTCAGACGAGGTTAGTTCCACCGCTCGGCTTGTACCCCCCCCCCCCCGTCATTCTTTAATGTAGTACATATAGATCTAGGCCTGGACACTTTTTAGTTTCTAATATTGACTTTTGCTTGTAGGTACATATGTCCTTGGCAAAGATCCACGCATCAACCCTTTCAGCGTATGGGGCAATGAGATATTCATGAACCAACATCAAGTAAGGAAACTGATAAGGATTATTAGCAAAAAGATATGAACGGTGGCAATCAAATTATTTGTTTACACTCTATCCAATACAACAATGAGCTGTAGGATGGTAAGTACAAACTCTGTAGCCTTCTCTTTTTACTGTCCATAATGAGTTGTTAGATAACAATGTCTGAATCTTTTTTTCATTTGCAGTGGTTCCCAAAGCAGTTTACTCAAGATTACCTCACAAAGTACATGATTGGTGGACACGCAATGAAGGTTAAAGTATTTCATTGAGACTACAATGAGCATCGAGAAGTCCTAATAAAGACAGTGAAGGATGGGCGGACAACCATCACAAGGGTTTGCCTAGAGTCGTGCGCGCATTACGCATGAGGAGGGCATAATATGAGCATTTCACTTCACCTTCTCCAGCAATCGGAATGTCTTTCGCCTCGCTCTTTACAGTCTTTAGTACAACTGTGGTTCATCATTGTTTAGTTGGTGCTTATGTAGTTCTTCAGTATATGTACTTGTGCATCAAATTATGCGTTTGTGTTTGAACCTATATTTATAATAAAGATGGTTCGATATGAAATAAGTGATTGCCTATTTTCAAATCAAAATTTGTGATTTTTAAATGCAGGGATTAAATTAGCGATAAATTAGGTTCTGCAGGCCAGTACACTGCACACGGTTTGCGAAAGCAAAACATTTGCGATAAACATGGAGAACAGACACGTTTCTCAGACCCACTATGTGTGCGATGAATCTCTACTGCACATACGATCAGCCAAGGAAAAGACATGTGAGATTAACAACAACAACGCACATAGTTCCTTATTATTAAATGTTTGCGAAAGTCACCTTATCACACACGCTTTGCAATTATGGACTGTTTATGATGTCGTGCACATCATAAATGTTTCCTCATAGAAGAACGTGTGCAATAGATCCTCATCCAACATGGGTACGGCGGATGAATCGTGTGGTATATATTCAAACTTCGCATACAGTTTTATAGGGATAACTATATGCACTCTTACATCGAATTGCATACAGTCGAAAAAAAGTAAATGTGTGTGATTGTATGCTTACCATACATGTTCTATAATGATGAATTGTTTGTGATGTGGTGCGCATCGTAAACGTATTACCACGAAAGATCGATTGCAATGGTAATGCAAGCACAAACGGGTAGCAAGGATGGAGCGTTTGGGATATGCGAGATATCATAAATAGTTGTCTGAAGACTCGTGTTTGGGATACATGCTCGCAATGCATACGCTTAGCTATGCAAAACGTATGCGTCGCTACTCCCTATCTCGACGGTTTCTGGGTCATGTGGGAAGGACCCCCATATCGCCCACACTGTCCCGATGACGGTTTAAAACTCCATCGCGGAAAAGGGGTTAAAAACCGTTTGTATAGCAGCTCATTGTACCAGTGATATCTTTGGTTTACATCGTGACCCGGAGCTGAAATGTACTCATATCCATGAATACGGTCTTAGGTGGGTCCCCTACGTGTACGTGCCTCCCATCCCATGCTACACGCGACCTGTGGTGTATTATTTTTACCAGACAAGGGAACCGAAGACGTAGAATGAAGGGATGGAGGCGACAGTTGCTCCAGAAGGACGTCTAAATAGCACCAAAGTCCCTCGGCTTCTCCGGCGCACGACGGTTGCGATGCAGGGTGCCACCGCCGGCAGAACCAACTCGTCAAAGACCGTGTCCAATGGCACAAATGGATTCCTGTGACGAAGCCCCGGAGAGGATTCACCTGACAACGATGACGACCGCCCTCACCTCCTCCTTGTCCAGCGCCGCCCCACCACCGCGTGAAGACGGTTCAGCTCCTCGGAGATATAGGTGAATAAAAAGACCAGGTCAGAAAGCCACAGCTCGTTGAAGTCGACAGGTGATCGAATCGTGTTTAGCCCGATGGCCGGCATGATCGCGTTGGCATGTCGGTAGGCATCTCGTAGTCGTAACATGTGCGTGCCAGTATGGTCCAACAAGCAGTTGAGATGATCCTGGACATCGTCACGATCGGCCCGCTCGCGCTCCAGCCGGCTCGCCATCACGGCAACCTGACCGCCTAGCATATCCGTTGCTTTCTGCGACAACGCGCCGACACCTCAAGCATCTTTGTGGTGGATTCCTGTCGCTTTTGAAACTTCGTGAACTCCCGCTCATAACGGAGGAGCATGTCACTCTTCTCCTCCCCGAGCTCACGAAACTCTACGTCCTTGGCTTGGAGCTCCTCTGCTAGGCGCCTCACCTCAGACTCAGTGATCTGTTACACCGTCATGGAACCCGGTAGAAGCAATAAGGAAAGGAAGTAAGGGGGCGAAACGGTTGAAATACAATGCAATCTACGAGAAGGCGGAAGAAGCTAACGAAGTACCCTTAATGGAGTACCCTCTAGTTTTTAAAGTTTGGTTACCAACTATGGACAAGTTAACACTCGTGATTACTCCCTCCGTCCGAAAATACTTGTCATCAAAATGTATAAGACTAATCATAGTGGGGAGTAACTTACAGTAGTAACATGCATATGTTACTAGTCTATGTTACTAACTCCATAGTGGGTAGTAACATATGTGTTGTGTCATGCATCACTTCATTTATTATGTTGTAGACTCATCTTTTTTTGATGTGTGTGTTGTTACAGTAACTAGCTATGTTACCACATGCCTCTTTTTTTTCCATTAATTACATGCCACATCATCTATTTTGCCTAGATAAGTGTGATGTTACCACCTATATTACTCCCACTGTGGGTAGTCTAAACAGACACGTATCTAGAAATAATAAACGGAGGGGGTACTATTTAACTCTACAATAAAGTAGGAATATTCTTAAAAAAATAACTATTGGCTATTACCCATGGGGAATGCACAATTTCCAAGAAAAGGAAAATGCCAAGGAAAGTGAAAAATACGGAGGAACAAATGGAATCAGAAAAGATGAAAAACAGCCCCACCGTGACCGGCGAAGGACGACGCCACTATTCCCACCCGTGAAAGCGAGATTCCCTCCCCTGCCGCTTCGTCTGACGCCGAACGGCAATGGTCCCGAGCAGGTCTCCTCCGTTCCTCCCCCCTCCCCCTTTCGAGTCAAAAAGAGCACCCGAAGCGGCCAAGCAGCAAAACCTTCGCCCCTAAGCCGCCTCGCCAAATCAAACCCCACGGGCGCACGACACAGATTCACCCCTGCGCCTCCGCCGCAGCCAAGCGCCGCCGCCGCCTTGCCCCCGATTTCGTTCTCGCGCCACCCCAGAATCTCACCAGTCATCACCATGGGTGACGCCGCCACCGCCGCCGTCGCCGCCGACGCCGCCGCGACAGAGGAAGCACATAAGGAGGATCCGGAGATTGTAGCGAGATGGTGAGTGTTGGTCCACCGCGCGGGTATGAACTGCGACAGGAAACGCCACTGAATGTGCGTGCGTGCGTGCGTGCAGGTACCAGCTGGAGGCGCTGGAGCGGGCCATGAGCGGGAACACGGTGGCTTTCCTGGACACGGGGGCCGGGAAGACGCTCATCGCGGGGCTGCTGCTGCGCGCCTACGCGCACCGCGTGCGGAAGCCGGCGCGGGACTACGCCGTCTTCCTCGTCCCCACCCGCGTGCTCGTGGAGCAGCAGGCACGGGTTATCGAGGCGCATACCGACCTCCGCGTGTCCAAGTTCACCGGCGACATGGGCGTCGACTTCTGGAACGCCGCAATCTGGCGCCGCGTGGTGGACGACGCCGAGGTGCTTGTCATGACGCCGCAGATCCTCCTGGACAACCTCCGCCACAGCTTCTTCAGCCTCCAGGACATCGCCCTGCTCATCTTCGACGAGTGCCACCGCGCCAAGGGCAACTCCCCGTATGCGTGCATTCTCAAGGTCCCAATAGTTACAACCGCTTTGTTCCCTTCTCGTTTTGTTAATTTAGAAGCTTTCTCTTTTCTGTCGCACCCACCAACACACTCCGTCCGTTTCTAAATATACAGAGCAGTATTTTACTGTCCAAATCTAAACGACCGGGACTTTTCATACAATACTCTGTTACTGGTTGCAAAATCACAATCATAAGAAAGCTCTACTGAGTACGAATCCAACAATGTCAGTTTTCTGTAACCATAACTCACATTAGATTAATTGTATGTCAAATCACGATTTTGGACAGTTAAAAACACCCTACGATTTTATACTGAGTATGTAATAGTCAGTTTGAAACGATTTTATACTGCTCATTTTACCACCTGTATATTGGCCACATTTGAGGGCAGGCCTGGCGCAGTGGTGAAGTCCTTCCCACTTGTGCCAAGAGGTCCTGGGTTCGAACCAGCCTCTCTGCATTGCACTTTGCAGGGGTAAGACTAGGTTCCTATAATCCCTCCCCAGACCCCACCTTGTGTGGGAGCTTCTATGCACTGGGTCTGTCCTTTTATATTGGCCACATTTACTGTTCCAGTTGAAGTCTTGGTCCACTAACCAATTTAGTAAAATCCTTCAGTTTACTTTCATTGTAGGAATTCTACCACCCTGTAATGAATTCTAGACCACGGGGCCCTCTGCCGAGGATATTTGGGATGACTGCTTCGCCCACAGATTCAAAAAGTAAGGACGAAGCTGTGAACTTGTATATGTGTTTTACATCCTCAAATATTATTTTTTGAACAAACATCCTCTCAGTTCGACCAAATCTGTCACACTATTCCTTGCATAGATCTGCTGCAAGAGAGCTATTCGAAACGAATCGTCGAACTGGAGAATCTATTGAATTCAAAGGTCAGGCCATGTATAGATTCACATGTACCCTTTACCTATGATAATCATCATTCCTAATTTTTTCACGCATGAGGAATACTTTTGTGTATTTTCTGTTGAAGGTGTACACGGTTGACAATGAATCGGCTTTATCGGAATACATACCATTTGCCACTACGAGGATTGTGCAGTACGATGATTATATCATCCCATCCAACTCACATAACCATATTAAGAGTTGTTTGGACAAGTTGCAAGAAAAGGTATGCTGTTTGTCCCTTTCTTTCTTTGAATTAAGGGGTTTCCGCCGCCCAATTCCATTTCTCAATGAAATTGATAATGCGGAAGTCAGGGTGGACCGTTCCTTCAGGATGGTTCCAAACTTTTAACACAATCCACATGCTGAAAATATAACAGGAAACCACCAGGCAAAATTCTACCACAAAGTTTCTCAAGGCATCATTACAAAACATCTACGTAAAAGCATAAAAAACCGCCACAGTTCAGCAACCTCCTTGTGTTCACCCAGCTGGCCTCACGACCGCCGGCGCCCAACCTTTATTTCTACTAAAAGCTTTAGCTGCCACCTGCAGTAGCGTTCTTGCACCTTTGGCTTGCATTCCTCATAGTTCTCGTCTTGTAAGCCAGACCAATATTACAGTGGTTGGATCATAAGAGAAAACGTTCTCAAAGGATGCCTTATTCCTAGTTTTCCATATAGCCCCCAAAATTGCAGCTAACCCTACTGCAACCACACTCCTAACCTTACCAGGAACCCCAATAATATAGCTACAGATCCTTGCACAGGAGGAAGTCCGTTTTTAAACAAAGCCACTGTCCACCACCCCCAAGACATATCTTGCCACCGAGCAGTGTATGAACAGATGGTCAACTGTCACATTAGCATTACAGAACCTACATTTCGGACTTCCAGTACACCCCCCTTTTAGCAAATTGTTTCTAGTAAGAGCATCTCCAATAGAAAATGCAAATTTGGAGACGTAAAAATTTACATCTCCCAAAAGTGCTTTTTGCATCTCCAAAAAAGTGCCAACTCCAACAGAAGATGCAAAACGGAGATGTAAAAGAGTAACTCCAATAGAAGATGCAAACTAGAGATGTAAAATTGGCCACCGGCCGCGCGGCCGCTGTTCAGCTGCCGCCGGCCGCATTTGCACATCAAAATTTCGTAATTATAGCAACATAAGTGCATCATTGACCATAGTTTTAAATCCTACAAGCAAAAGTCAATTGTCTCAAACGAAGTTGTTGGTCCAATAAATGAAAATGCACATGGACATCACTCAATTTGCGTTCTCTCCGTTGTCACTAGTGCCATTGTCGACGGTGGTATGACCATCATCAATGGCTTCTTTCTCGACGTTTTCTTGCGTTGAAGTCTCATTGCCGCGAACTCCATCGGAAGCACCTTCATTGCCATCTCCCATGCCGCCCATGTTGCCACCGAAGCCACCTCCCATGCCACTCATCATGTTGCCGCCGAAGCCACCTCCCATGCCACTCATCATGTTGCCGCCGAAGCCACCTCCCATGCCGGTCATGTTGCCGCCGAAGCCACTTCCCATTCCACCTCCCATTACTCCGAAGCCACCATCCATGTTTCCACCAAATGCACCATTCATGGCACCACCCATCATGTTCATGTACCCTACCATTCCTCCTCCCATGGCACCTCCCATTCCTCATCCCATCATGCTTCTAATGAGCATTTGCTTCTTCATGAGCATTTCATCGCGACAAAGTTCGACATACGCCTTTACCTTGGCATCAAGAGTAGATGTGTCCATGAACATAAACTTGAGTGCCTTCTCCTCGACTATCTTCATCTCCTCGGCCGTCGCCTTTCTCTCCTCAAGCACAACCTTTCTCTCCTCGGCCGCTGCCAATCTCTCTTCGGCCGTCGCCCTCTTCTCCTCGGCTGTCGCCCTCCATCGCTCGGCTTCACTGCTCTCATCAATTTCTTTGAGCTTCAACAATTTTTTTCTTCCGCATACCCTTTCCTTGCCATGACAATGGCATCAAATCCATCCTTGAGATCATTGTCTCCGGCCTTGGATTCCTTCACTTTCTTAGTTCCATCGGGCCTATAGGATTTAGTCGCTGAGTGAGGAATGGGGCTCCTTCTCTCCTCACCCGAGTCATCTTCTTCATCCTCCACCACCACACTTTCCTTCTTCGAAGCATCGAAAACTTCTCTAGTTTTCCACTTCTCATCCTCCACCACCACACTTTTCTTCTTCGAAGCATCGAAAACTTCTCTAGTTTTCCACTTCTCCTCATCCTTGAGCTCTTCCATTCTTCTTCCTCTTCTCTCCTTTGTTGTTCCTCTCTTGAAATAATCCTTGCGCAATCATTTTCTACAAGAAAACAATCAAGATGTCATCATCAAATTAGTGAACATTTCAATATTTGCGGAAAGTGGAGAAAACACACATGAATAGCAAATGATTATTACCGGGTCACTTTCACCGCAACCACTTGGGTTCATGCGATTAACATTTGCAAGCAACCCGCTCACTTTTGACATTCGGCATTGATGGTGCCCCAACGTTGACGAAGGGAGTCACTTGAGCGATAGTGGCCGCTAGTGTTGCGCGCATCGAAGAAATCCTTGATGCGTTGCCAATATGTGACGGCGGATTGGTTGGTCCCAACGGTTGCATCTTGAGAGACTTTCTTCCAAGCGATGCAAATCAACACATCTTCGGCGTTGGTATAATTTGCGGTTATTCCCTTCAAAACGAAGCCCTCATCATCCATGTCAAGATTGTCATTACCATATTGTGGAGTTTCATATTCTTGTGATGCATACTCATGTGAATAATCATCATTTGCGGTTATTCCCTTCAAAACGAAGCCCTCATCATACCAAGACCCTCATCGACGGCGGCGGTGGCCTCAACGTCCTCTCCGTTGAGACCTTCGAGACGCTCCAAGTGCCCTATGACCAGCTCGTGCCCACCAGGCCCTTCTCAGAGGTGACCGACGGCTCTATCGCTCCCCTGCGGCAGGTACGCCTCGCCGTCACCTTTGGCACCATCGATAATTACCGCACCGGGCTCATTGACTTAGACGTGGCCTGCATCGGCCTTCCGTTCAACGCCATCCTGGGATACCCCGCGCTTGCCAAGTTCATGGCGGCGAGCCACCCCGGCTACAACGTAATCAAGATGCCCGGCAGTAGAGGCGTTATTACTGTCGCCGAAAGCAAGGAGGATGCGGTCCGGGCCCTCAAGCGCGCCTACAGGGCTGCAGTAGCCTCGCGCCTGGGCTTCGCAGATGGGGGTCGGGCCTTCGGAGGTTGCTCCTGCGAGGAAGAAGCAACTGTTCTCTCAGGACCGCGCCGAAACAAAGAAGGAATTGGTTGACGGCAGCGGCGCAGATCCTACCTTCACCATCGGCGCCGATCTTCCTCCTAAGCAGGAGGACGCGCTCGTCGCTTTCCTCTGGGCGAACAAGGATGTGTTCGCCTGGAAGGCGTCTGATCTGACCGGCGTCCCGATGAAGTAATTGAGCACCATTTGGCGGTGTCCTAACGCTCGTCCCATCAAGCAGAAGGCGCGGCGCCAAGCGCTGGAGAAGCAGGCATTCATCATCCAAGAGGTGCACAAGCTGCAGGAAGCTGGGGTCATTCGAGAGGTGCGTCATCCCGAATGGCTCGCCAACCCAGTCATCGTCCCCAAGAAAGATGGAAAGGAGTGCATGTGCGTCGACTTCACGAGCCTTAACAAGCCCCGACATTGAGCACAAGAAAGCCCCGGCATCAAGGGACTCCAGGTGAAGAGACACCCCCCAGGACCCTTCCCGCTCCCACGCATCTACCAGATCGTGGACTCCACCACTGAATATGACCCGCTGTGCTTCTGGGACGCATTCTTGGGCTACCACCAAATCAAGATGGCAGCGGAAGATGCGGAAAAGACAGCCTTCATCTCCCTGTGCGGCGTGTTCTGCTACACCTGCATGACGTTCGATTTGAGGAGCGTCGGCGCTACCTTCCGGCGGCTGATGCGCATCACGCTGGGGCCATAGCTAGGGAGGAACGTGGAGGCCTACATCGACGACATCGTGGTCAAATCGCGCGAAGCCAAGACGCTAATCAAGGACCTGGAAGAAATGTTCGCAAATCTGCGCGAGGTTAGCCTGAAGCTCAACCCCGACAAGTGTCTCTTTGGAGTCCCCTTCGGCAAGCTTCTAGGCTTCCCCTTCAAGTGGCCTTGGGGCGCTTCATCTCCAAGCCAGGCGAGCACGCCTTGCCCTTCTTCAAGCTAATGAAGAGGACATGCTCCTTCAAGTGGACCCTTAAAGTGGACGCGGCTTTCGAAGACCTCAAGAGGTACCTCACGAGTCCGACGAGTGGCGCCGCGTTTTCATGAGCCCTTGGTCCTATACCTGGCGGCCACCCCGCAGACGGCCAACGTTGCGCTCGTAGCGCCGCGGGAGGAACGTGTCGGCATCAAGGAAAGGCTTCCCGAGACTCGCGAGCCCTCCAAGCTCCCTGGACCTTCCAAGCCTCGCGAGCCACCAGAGCCTCGCAAGCCCTTCGTGTCTCAAGCCAGCGCCCCAAGCCTCGCGCGCCCCTTCAAGAGCAAGCCCCTGCTGAAGCCACATGCCTCGTCGAGCACCCCGTGTACTTTGTGAGCACGGTGCTGAGGGATGCATGAGCATGCTATCCTATGCAGCAGAAACTTCTTGCCTTCCTGGTTGCCTCTAGGAAGCTGCGGCATTACTTTCAGGGCCACCCCATCAAGGTCGTCTCAGCTTACCCACTGGAGAAAGTGCCGCATAGCCCTAATGCCGCGGGACCAAGATGTGGGGCCGCCTTCCCCTTGCCGGCTGTCTCCCAGGCCGACTATCGGAAGGCGGCCCGACTTTAGCCCTCATGAAGAAAGCCGCGGGAGGGCCGGCTCCTTGGAGCCGGCCGCGAGAAGGCCGACTCCAAGAAGTCGGCTCCCACAAAACGGTCAAGATCGTACTCTTGAAGTCTGCATCCACATAACGGCGATGTGGCGGGGCGTGGCTACAGTAAAGCCTGCCACCCCCAAATCCCGGAGCACGCCAAGCACAGTGCGCCGTACGGGGTGGCCATGACCCGTCCGGCGCGGCATTGTTGCCATGTTGACCCTGATGCCACCCATGACGGGCTGTCAGCGCGGCCCACGGGCGGTGGGCCCCTTCAGGCAGAGAGACACCCGAAGGCGGCCAGGCCTCCCCCAGTCGGCCCAAGACAGGGCCGGCTCCCCACAGCCAGCTTGCTTCCTCCCTCGAAGGAGACGCCCCATTAAGGAGACAAGACGAGGTGAGGCTACAGCGATCGCCCGCCGGGCGGCGACACTGTAGCCACGCTTACCTTGGCGAAGCCCTCATCACCAGGTTTGAGGCAACAGTAACCAGCCACCGACAAGGTCCTTGACAGTGGGGCCTGCCTGTCGACCAAGGAGCCGGCAGCCGGTGGGACCCACCAGCCGGCGGGCCCCAGCAGCCGGCGCAAAAGCTGGCGAGCGTAGACACAGATGGCTAGGGCCCACGCCCAGCCGGATTACCATTGTACCCCCGGGGGGTGGGCCTATATAAACCCCCCGGGGCACCCATGCAAAGGGTTGATCTGAGCTAGTTTTAGACACCACATAGAGAGGAGAGGAGAGCTAGCCGTGCCCTTCTTCTTCTTCTTATCGCCAAACGGCTCAAGGAGCATCTTGTAGCCACTTGTTCATCTAGTGATCATGCGGAGACCCCGCAGAGCAGCAGTACGGGTGTTATTTCCACGGAGAGCCCTGAAGCTGGGTAAGATTCGCCGGCGTGCATGTCTTCGCCTCATCCCGCTTCCAGGCACCGGCGGCGTCTTACTGGCTTCCACAATGATAAGCCACCCGTTGGCATATGTCGCACCTACCACCCGACATTTGGCGCCCACCGTGGGGCCAGGTGCACCGTCGTCCGGAGACCTGTTCTGGACGGGAACCCTCTTCCTCCCCAGCGACCGTAGCCAGCCCGGCACGCCCGATGGCGCTTGCCACGACGCGCTGCAAGGCGTCACCAATGTCTGCGCAGCGAGCGGCCTCGCCGATCTCCTTGACGAGACCCTCATATTCGACGAGCTCGCCTCTGACGCGGGCACCGACCACCTCATCAACCTCCTCGGCCAGCTCCACGTTTCCGGTGAGCCTGCTGTGGACTTGGAGTCTGTTGGCTCCACCGATCCGATGCCTGTCGACTCCGACATGGCCTCGCTCGACGCTTTCCCCATCGACGTCGCGATCTACAACGACCCGCTTCCCCGGGCCGATGGCTGCGACGGTGCCACCACCGAGGTGATGGTCATCGGCCACGGCGGCGCTTCTGGTGAGAACGCCCTCGACGCCCCGCATGCGGCGGTCCACGACTTGTCCATCCCCCTCCCGGCCGATGCCGACGTTGAAGCACTGGAGGCTCGCCGCCTCGCCCTCCTTGCGGAGGGCCGGAAGTTGGCTTCCATGAGACGCCTCACTGAGGCCCACCAGCACGAAGCCGACCGCGCCGCCTTTGGCACGCCGCCCCCAGGCGGGCCAAGCCGAGCCGACGTTGTTAGACAGCGCGGCGCTGCCCTCGCCGACACGCTAGGAGTCGACCGCCCAATCTACACCACTCCACTCGAGAACCTGCGCGCCGCCCAGGCGGCCGTAGACGAGCTAGACGGACTGGGGGCCGAAGAACTCCCCCACATGACCAGATGCATCCAGCAACTAATCGATGCAGCCGCACAGCGGCACGAAGCCGACGCCCGCGCGGAAAGCCCTCCCTCGCGCCGAGAGCACGACGCGACGTCCCGGACGCCGACTGTGGGTAAAACCCGCGCGTGACACGAGAAAGAGCCGGCTGCCAGCCGAAGCCGAACCCGGATCTCCATCGAGCGAGACGCAGAAGGCCGTCCCCGGGCCGTGGAGCGGCGGGGCAACCCGCCTCCGCCTCTGCCTCGTGGGGAGAGATATCCCACCCCACCGCCTGTCATGCATCCGACTCTCAGCGGCCGACTAGGTCGCCGCGAAGGAGTCGGCGAGAATGACGCCCGCCATCGGATCGACCGCCTAGCGCGATCCCTGGCGCTAGAAGAAGAAGATGATGTCGGCCCGCCTTGCTTCGGCCCCCGCATCCGCGACGAGCCTTTCCCCAAAGGGTTCTCGCTCCCAAGAGACACGCCCAAGTACAACGGCTCCGTGAAGCCGGAAGATTGGTTGATCGACTACTCCACAGCGGTTCGCATAGCAAACGACAACAGGCGCGTTGCCGTGAAGTACGTGCCCCTCATGCTGCAAGGCACGGCGTGGACCTGGCTCAACAGCCTCAGGCCATACAGCATCAACAAGCGGGCTCCCAAGCCCAGACAACTCTCCTTGTGCGTACAAGGCCCCGCTGAATCCACTCGCGACTACCTCACGCGTTGGGCCGAGCTCCGTAACTCTTGCGAAGGGGTGCACGAGGTGCAAGCCATAGAATACTTAACTGCCGGGTGCCGAGAAGGCACCCTCCTCAAGCACAAGCTCCTCTACGACGAGCCGACTACCCTCGACGAGCTTCTGGTCATAGCGGACAAGTACGCCACCGCCGACTCCTCGATGAAGACTGAACTCCGGGTAGACGCGTCCGGGAAGGTACTCAACCCGGTGCCCAAGACGCCGGCTGGGGACTCCGGCCGACGCCCGTACTAGAACGACCACAAGTGCAAGGGCCCCGTGCCGCTCTCCACCAGTCGGCAGGTGGCCACAGTCGAAGACGAGCAGCCCGAAGGGCGGCCCGCACCCAAGAAGCAGAGGGGCGGCAGGCCGGCTTGGCAGCCGGCCTTCTCCTACGAGCAAACTCTCGACGCCCCATGCAAGTTCCACAGCGGCGCGAAGCCGTCCAACCACACAACCCGGAAGTGCCACTGGCTCACCCGAATCTCCAAAGGCGAAGGGCTCGCGCCGCCTCCGCCTGCTGGTCCGCCGCCTCCGGCTCCGCAGCTGCCGACCGCTCGGCCAGCAGTCGGAGCTGTGCATGATGAGTTCCCCGACGAGCATGCCGCCTATGTCGTCTTTACAAGCCAGCCCGAAGGCCGGCGCGGCAGACGCCGAGAACACCAGGAAGTCAACGTGGTCGCTACCAACCCCGCCGAGCACATGCACTGGTCAGAAAAGCCTATCAGCTGGAGCCGGGCCGACCACCCAGAGGTGATGCCATCTCCCGGCTCTTATGCGTTGGTTTTGGATGCCACCCTTGCAACGGACAGACGCGCCGCCCGTTTCTCCCGCGTGCTGATAGACGGCGGGAGCAGCATCAACATCCTGTACCGTGACACCCTGGAGAAGCTGAACGTCAAGACGAAGCAACTCATGCCTACTCGGACTGTGTTCCATGGCATTGTACTTGGCCTGTCCTGCGCCCCCATTGGCAAGATCAAGATTGATGTTCTCTTTGGGGACAAGGATCATTTCCGCCGGGAAGCGATCTGGTTTGAAGTGGTGGACCTGGAGAGCCCCTACCATGCATTGCTTGGCCGTCCTGCCTTGGCCAGGTTCATGGCTGTTCCCCACTATGCTTACCTCAAGATGAAGATGCCGAGCGCCAAGGGCATCATCACCATAGCCGGCGATTACAAGAAATCTTCCGAGTGCGCAGCAGCCAGCAGCCGGCTGGCCGAGTCCCTTGTGATTGCCGAAGAAAAGAAGATGTTGGACCGAGTCGTGGCCATGGCCGGCAAACAGCCGGCCCTGTCCCCCGATCCCAAGGAGTGTGATGCCCAAGGATCTTTCCAGCCGGCCAAGGAGACGAAGAAGATACCTCTTGACCCCGAGCACCCAGAAAGGTTTGCCGTCATCGGGGCAAACCTAAACAGCAAATAGGAAGGCGAGCTCGCCGATTTCCTCCGTGAGAATCGGGACATCTTTGCATGGTCCCCTAAGGACATGCCGGGTGTTCCGAAGGAATTCGCCGAGCACAAGCTACACGTCCGAGAAGGCGCAAAACCAGTCAAACAACCCCTCCGCCGACTGTCGGAGGAGAAAAGAAGGATTGTAGGAGAAGAGATAGCCCGGCTTCTGGCAGCCGGCTTCATTATGGAGGTTTTCTTTCCAGAGTGGCTCGCCAACCCGGTCCTCGTGCTAAGAAGAACAACAAGTGGCGCATGTGCATAGACTACACGAGCCTCAACAAGGCCTGCCCCAAAGATCCCTTTGCCCTGCCAAGGATTGATCAAGTGATAGACTCCACGGCCGGATGCGAGCTGTTGAGTTTCTTGGATGCTTACTCAGGATACCACCAGATAAAGCTAGATCCGGCTGACCGCCTGAAGACCGCCTTCATCACGCCATTCGGAGCTTTCTGCTACCTGACTATGACATTCGGCTTAAGAAATGCCGGTGCCACTTTTCAGCGTTGCATGCAGAAGTGCCTCCTCAAGCAGCTCGGCAGAAATGCCCACGTCTACGTAGACGACATTGTGGTGAAGACGGAGAAGCGCGACACCTTGCTGGAAGACCTCAAGGAAACATTTGAGAACCTGCGCCGGTTCCAGATCAAGCTCAACCCCGAGAAATGCGTGTTCGGAGTGCCAGCCGGCCAGCTCCTAGGCTTCCTGGTCTCCGAACGCGGCATCGAATGCAACCCAGTAAAGATCAAGGCCATTGAGAGAATGGCGATTCCCACCAAACTTCGAGACGTCCAGAAGTTCACCGGGTGCTTGGCCTCCCTGAACCGCTTCATCAGCCGGCTCGGAGAGAAAGCTCTCCCCCTCTACCGCCTCATGAAGAAGACCACTCACTTCGAGTGGAACGACCAAGCCGACCAAGCTTTTCACGAGCTGAAGAAGATGCTGGCCACGCCGCCTGTCCTGGCGGCGCCGACTGAGAAAGAGCCCATGCTCCTCTACATTGCTGCAACCAGCCGGGTGGTCAGCACCGTCATCGTAGTCCAGCGCCCAGAAGAGGGCCGAGCCCAGCCGGTCCAGAGGCCGGTGTACTATTTGAGTGAGGTGCTGTCTACCTCGAAGCAGAACTACCCGCACTACCAGAAGATGTGCTATGGCGTGTACTTCGCCGCCAAGAAGCTGAAGCCCTACTTCCAAGAGCACCCCATCACGGTCGTATGCACCGCCCCGCTTGCCGAGATCATAGGCAGCCGGGATGCATCCGGCCGGGTGGCGAAATGGGCCATCGAGCTGGCCCCCCTACACGATCTTCTACCAGCCTCGCACCGCCATCAAGTCCCAAGCATTGGCCGACTTCCTCGTCGACTGGGCCGAGACCCAGTACCTGCCGCCAGCTCCCGACTCCACTCATTGGCGCATGCACTTCGACGGGTCCAAGATGCGCACCGGCTTGGGAGCCGGCGTCATCCTCACCTCTCCCAAAGGCGACAAGCTCAGATACACGCTGCAAATTCACTTTGCCGCCTCCAACAACGTGGCCGAGTACGAGGCGCTCATACACGGGCTCCGGCTTGCCAAAGAGCTCGGCATACGCCGGATCCTATGTTACGGCGACTCGGACTTGGTAGTCCAGCAATCATCCGGCGACTGGGACGCCAAGGACGCAAATATGGCAAGCTACCGCTTCCTCGTTCAGCAGATCAGCGGGTACTTTGAAGGATGCGAGTTCCTCCACGTACCGCGAGCCGACAACGAGCCAGCTGATACCCTGGCTCGAATAGGCTCCACTCGGCAGGCAATACCAACCGGTGTCTCTCTGCAACGCCTCCTCAAGCCGTCTATCAAGCCGTCTCCAGAGTCCGATTCCATCTTCGTGCCGCCTGACCCCGACGCAGCCGGGTCCGGCTCGAAGAACCAAGCAGGTGACCCGGGGACTTCGATAGTCGGCCCGGGGACGTCAGTAGGCGGCTCGGGGACTTCCGTAGTTACGCCCGACCCGGGGACTGCCACACCCGGCTCGGGGACTGCGGTAGTCGGCCCGGGGACTGCACCAACACAACAGGCGGCGGCCGACTCCAGCATTTCACCACCCAGCCCGCCCGCCCTGGTCGCAGTAGCCGTGTTGGCAATAGAAGAAGTCGCAGCTCCATCATGGGCCCAGTCCATCCTCAACTTCCTAATAAACCAAGATCTGCCGGCTGACGAAACAGAGGCAAGACAAGTCCAACGCCGAGCCGGAGCATACACAATCGTCAACAGAGAGCTCGTCAGGCGCAGTGTCACTGGAGTCTTCCAGCGATGCGTCGAGCAAGAGAAGGGCATTGCAATCCTCAGAGACATCCACCAAGGAGAATGCGGCCACCATGCGGCCTCAAGATCACTCGTCGCCAAAGCTTTCCGCCATGGGTTCTTTTGGCCGACTGCTTTGGATGACGCCAAGGAGTTAGTTAAACATTGCAAAGGGTGCCAAGTCTTCAGCTCCAAGCAACACATGCCGGCTTCGGCACTCAAGACCATTCCCCTCACTTGGCCCTTCGCCGTTTGGGGACTGGACATGGTGGGCCCATTCAAGACGGCGCGCGGCGGCATGACACATCTGCTTGTCGCCGTGGACAAATTCACCAAATGGATTGAGGCAAAGCCGATCAAGAAGCTGAATGGGCCGACTGCCGTGACATTCATCGCAGATATAACAACTCGGTACGGCGTGCCACACAGCATCATCACCGACAACGGCACGAATTTCGCCAAGGGAGCATTGGCACGTTTCTGCGCGACGCAGGGCATCCGGTTGGACTTAGCGTCCGTTGCCCACCCGCAGTCAAACGGCCAAGTCGAGCGAGCCAACGGCCTCATCCTTTCCGGCATCAAGCCCCGACTGGTCGTACCACTGGAACGTTCGGCCGGCTGTTGGCTCGATGAGCTGCCGGCCGTCCTCTGGAGTCTGCGCACTACCCCAAACAAGTCAACCGGCTTCACTCCTTTCTTCCTCGTGTATGGTGCCGAGGCGGTCATCCCAACTGACATCGAGTTCGACTCGCCTCGGGTAACCATGTACACGGAGGCGGAGGCCAAGGAAGCACGAGAAGACGGCGTCGACCTGCTGGAAGAAGGCCGGCTGTTAGCCCTCAGCCGGTCCGCCATCTACCAGCAGGGCTTGCGCCGCTACCACAGCCGGAAGGTCAGACCAAGATCTTTCCAAGAGGGCGACCTCGTGCTCCGGCTGATCCAGCGAACAGCCGGCCAGCACAAGCTCTCGGCCCCTTGGGAAGGCCCCTTTGTCATCAGCAGAGCGCTGGGAAATGACTCCTACTACCTGATCGACGCACAGAAGCCGAAGGTACGAAAGAGAGACGACTCCGGCAAGGAGTCGGAACGACCATGGAACGCCAACCTCCTCCGAAGATTTTACAGTTGAAATGCAGTATGTATCACGCTAACTTTTGTACTAAGTACGAGACAATAGGCCCCCCGAGGAGAGCTCGGGGACTGCCATCTTTTATCTATGAATGAAGAGTATCATGCTTATGATCATGTCATTACATTCACTTTTTTCGTCCGGCACCGGGTTCGACTAGTCGGCCCGGGGACTGGCCGCCTTGAGTTATATTAGAAGTCCTACCCGCGGTCAGACAAGTAGTGTGCCGGCACCCAAGCCTTCTCTTGCCAAAAGTCGCAGTTAGAAGAACCGGCTGTCCGGCTGGCAAGAGTTAAAGGCAGGAAAGGACGCCCACACAAAAAACGGCTAGGGACTAACAGACTAATATAACAAAAGCCGGTTTTTCTCCCACCACCGACCGACTACCAGAGTAGCCGGCCGGCAGGCTTCCATTCACCTCGCTTCAATCTAAGAAAGCTCGAGTACTTGCCTTCCCCCAAAAAATAAAAATAAATATAGCCAAGTTCTTCCCTAGCCACAGGCTGCAGAGCAGCTGCCGGTTGGGAAGGCAGCAGCCAGGGGAAGGCGGCAAAGGAAACAGCCTAAGGATAAAAAGCATACGCGAATGGAAGCCAAACACACACACGATCATATTTATACAAAAGACCTTCGAAAGGCCAGCATTCAACATAGTTTGAATACACCCCCAGTGGGTGGAACTGCGCAAGTTTAATAAAAATTGTTCAAAGAGTAACAAGCAGGAAAAGCAAGGACGGCAGATTAAGCCAAGGGAACGACTGGCGAGTCGGGCAGGTCGGTAGAGACGACAGTGCTGGCTGGAGGAGTGGCCGGCTGGCGAACCTCGGCATGATCACCACCTCCCGCAGAGGCGCGCCTCGTTGCTGGAGGCACGGTCAAGCTGAGGCTGGCTGGCCGCTTCACCGGCCGGCTCGACGTCTTCGCCTTCCTCTCCTTCGTCGTCTTCACCTTCATCACTGGAGGCAATCTCCTCCGCCGAGTCCTCACCCTCTGCCGGGTCAGCCCGAACCATTCCTCCGGCTGGGCAACGCCGTCGTCATTTATATCAGGAGCAAAGGTGCTGATGTCAGTGCACTCGGCGATCGTCGAGGCACGCTGAGCGATAGCCGGCCGCATCTCCTCCATCTCCTCGTCGGCTTCCAGCCGCCAGGTGCGCAGCTGGTCCAGGTTCAGCCCGGGATACCAGGCTCGGACGAACTCCAGCGCCCGCCCAGCTCCAAGCCGGGCTGCCGATGCCTTCCAGGCCTCGAAGCGGCCAACCGCAACCTCCAGCCAGTCGGCAGTCCGACTCGGGGTGCGGGGAATCGCTTCGCCTGGCCAGAGGGCGGCCAACACCTGCGCCCTGGCGCGCTGGAGGCGGCAGAGCATGCGGTGAGCCGGCTGCAACCGGGCTTGGACCGCCAAGAGTTGCTCCTCAAGCGTCCAGTTCGCGTCCGGCGCGATTTCAGCCCCCGCCTGCCGGCGCGCCTCGCGGTGGGCCTCGATGGTCTGGGTGGCAATGACGGAGTAGCCGGGGAAGTAGTCTGCACAAAGAACAAAAAGCAGCACAAGTCAGAACACAAATCAGGGGGCAAGGGGCAAGCAAGGAGTGAGGAAGGCGGCTTACCATCGATCAGATCCTCAACCCGGCCGTAGCCCTCGCTCAGCGCTTGTTTTGCCTCAACCCAGCCCGCCGCTTCGGTCTTGAACTCAGCTTTGAGGGCGTCCTAGCTGTCCTGCGCCTTCTTCAGGGCCGCCTTGTGGCTCTCCTCCTGGTCGGCCAACTTCTTGGCCAGGCGGTCACGCTCCAGGACTAAGGCGTTGCACTCGGCTTCCTTGGCGCGAAGGGCGGTCTGGGCCCCGCTGAGCTGCTCCCTCAAGTCGGCATTGGCTCCTGCAAGCATGAAGACAAAGGAAAAATCAATAAGGAAGAAGTCGTCAGGGAAGATCCGACCCAACTGCTCAGCAGTCGGCCCGAATCTCGGGGACTACACCCAGTGGGTGCGCTGACGCGCCCCCACAGGAGATGAACGAGACAAAGCACGCACTCCGGCTGTTGGTTAGGTCCTCGGTTTTCTGGCCCAGCTCCTGAGCCTGGGAGTTGAAGGCAACAACGCGGAGGTTATGGTATTCCTGGAAGATCAGACAGGATGCAAGAATAAGATAGCCGTCAGGACCTAGTAAGTTCCAAGCCGCCTGCTCAGCAGCCGACTCGGAACTCGGGGACTACACCCAGTGGGTGCGCTGACGCGCCCCCACGGAAGAAATCAAAAAAGCAAAACAATCAAGGCCAGAAGGCTCACCCGGATGACGGCCCGCGTCGTGAGGAACTCTTGGGTATATCGCTGCAGCGAAGCGGCCTGGGCTTGAAGCTGGTTCCGGACCTCCTGGGCCGCCGTGTTCAGCTCGGCCGTCCCCCCGCTGGGCGTCCACTCGGACGTGCTGGCGCTGGCCGCCTCCAGGGCCTCCACCGTCCGGCTGGCGCCCGCAGCTTTGTGCAGCTCCGGCGCGGAGGTAGCTCCCCCTGCGCGCCGGCGAAATGCCGGCTGCACCTCGAGGCCGGCCCCTGCCTCCGGCTCGCCCCCGGCCGGCTGCTCTGGCGCCGCGGCTGGTCGGCCGCTTTGGCCCGCTCCAGTCGGCGCCGTCTGCGGCGCCTCCTCCACGAAGACCACGTGGTCCTCCCTCCTCTCCATCACCGGTGGGTCTCGGTCGACCTCCTCCGATGGGGGCACGGGGATGTCGGGGGCCACGGCGCGGAGGGGAACGACGAGCTGCGGAGGCTGGTTGCGCGAGGCCTCCGCCTCCTTCTCCGCGGCCGCCGCCTCTGCCCGGGCCTTGGCCGCCGCGTTGGCCTGCTCCTTCGCCGCCTGGGCGGTCCTTCGCTCCGCCGCCTCCTGCTCCTCCCGCGCCTCTCGTGCGTTCTGCTCCGTGGCCTCCATGAGGTCGGCGCGGGGATCTACGCGGCGGGAGCCTGAGGACCCTCCAGTCGGCCCGACTACGGAGCCGCCAGGACCTCGCTCGAGGGAAAGCGGTGCCCTGCCCGGCGAGCAAAGAAAAGTTTAGAAGAGCCTCAATCGAAGAGGACAACAAAAAATACAAGACGTTTGACGCTTACGCCGAGATCGCCTGCGGCTGTTTCACCGCCTTGCGGAAGCGGGCCGCCTCATCCCGCTTGGTCGCCGCCGTGGAACCCTTGGATTTCTTCGGCCGGCTGCCGAAGTAGGTCGACGCGGCCCGGCGTTTCTGCGCGCCACCATGGGCAGCCGGCGCGGCAGACGGGCCCACGCCTTGATGATCAAGCGCCGGCTGGCCCCGAGCCCCGCGCCGCCTGCCTCGTCGCCTTCCCCCACGACGACATCTTCCATGGCGGCCGCTCCCAGGTCCGGATCATCGACGTCGTCCACCGTGCGGTCGGGGAGGAGCTGGCGCTCTACCCCTGCGGCCCCGGCCCTCGGCGGAAGAAGAGGGTTTTGCTGAGGACAAACCAATTGATCGGAAGTCGGCCATCATGAGGCCGGCTACAAAAAGGAAGAAAAGAAGAAAAACTTACAGCAGGCGGAGGGTTAGCGCGAGAATACGGCCCCTTGCTGTATCGCCAATCTTCGGCGAGCTTGCAGTTGGAGATGTAGTTCACCATGTAAGACACCTCGACATGAGGCATCTCCCTGGTGCTCAGCCGACACGGGTCGAAGCGGCCGCTCATCTGACAAATCATGTGAGGCCGGCCTTGGAGCGGAAGTACTCGGCGCTCCACGAAGGCGGCCACCAGGTCGGCTCCGGTCAGGCCCTCCGACTGGATCATCATCCGGAGCCGGGCGACGGCTGCGTTCCCGGCCTGAGACAACGACCTGGCCCGGTAGCTCCACGAGGGTTGCCTCCCAGCCGGCGGGCGGGCTACGTAAGCCGGCAGGTTGACGAAGTCGCCTTGCTGGGCGACGTTCTTCACGTAAAAATAGGACTTCTGCCAGAGCTTCACCAACTGGATCAGCGGGATGGGCGGGAACGGATTGTTCTCGCCCGTCCGCCTCATGGCGATGAAGGCTCCGCAGGGGGCGGGCACGCCCGCGACAACGGTGCCGAGCTTGCACTGGAAGAATTCTCCCCAGAGCTCGAGAGTGGGGAGAACCCCAAGAAAGCCCTCGCACAGGGTAACGAAAGCCGACAGCAGCATCACCGCGTTGGGTGTGAGGTGATGCGGCTGGAGGTGGTAAAACTCAAGAAAAATGCGAAGGAATCCGCTCGCCGGGAGGCTGAAGCCGCGCAGGCAGTGCGAGCGGAAGATTACCCGCTCGCCCTCCTCCGGTGCCGGCGAAATCTCCCTTGCCGGCGCACGACGAACCCGCACGTAGTTCTCGCCCGGCAGACGCCGCGTCCGGCGGAGGAACTCAACGTGGTCCTCGTGGATGTTGGAGCCGTCCCACGAGCTCGACAACGCCATGGGAGCGACGCGACAAGGAACAAGGCGATGCGACGGCGGAGACGCGCACGACCCCGCTACGGCGGGACCGAAGGAACCGAGAGGTCCGACGGCGGAGCGGCGCGGCAATGGGTCGCTGCGGCGGCGGAAGGAAGGAGAAGGAAGGTGAGAAAGGGTGGAGCGAGGGAGAGCGTGCGAGCCTCTGCCGCTCCCTCTCCTCCCCCTACTAATAGACCCGTGCGGCGGAGCCGAGGAGGCGTGGTGTGAGGGAACCTGGGATCAACTGCGCCCACTCCCCCACGTCCCGCGACTATTGCGCCCTAATGACGTAATAAAACCGCCGCGGGAAGGCGAGCGGTCCGTTGTGGGCCGTAGAAGATCCGCGCTTGGGCCGAGGCCTAGAAGTGGCGGGCCCGGGCCTGCGGCGGCGTCCCATCACGCGCGTGCGTTGGCAGGTTTTCCTTGCCACGTGGCCCGCGGGGTGGCGCGCGGTCAGCTCGTAGGCCGACCCACGTTCCCGCCTACAAGATACGGAGCTTTCCGAAGACGGCGCGCATAAGCAAAGCCGGCTCCTCAGGATAGGAAGCTGACCAAGCTTCTCTTCTCTTTGTCAGCCTCAAAGCTCGATCAGCTTCGGGGACTACTGTCGGAGTAAATGACCACGGGTAGCCTAGCCGGCTCCCCCTGGCCCTTCTGAAAAAATTATGAGCCGATCCGGCCCTCAAGAATCCAAGACGTGGGGCCGCCTTCCCCTTGCCGGCTGTCTCCCAGGCCGACTATCGGAAGGCGGCCCGGCTTTAGCCCTCATGAAGAAAGCCGCGGGAGGGCCGGCTCCAAGAAGCCGTCCGTGAGAAGGCCGACTCCAAGAAGCTGGCTCCCACAAAACGGTCAAGATTGTACCCTCGAAGTCTGCATCCACATAACGGCGATGTGGCGGGGCGTGGCTACAGTAAAGCCTGCCACCCCCGAACCCCGGAGCACGCCAGGCACAGTGCGCTGTACGGGGTGGCCATGACCCGTCCGGCGCGGCACTGTTGCCATGTTGACCCTAATGCCACCCACGACGGGCTGTCAGCGCGGCCCACGGGCGGTGGGCCCCTTCAGGCAAAGAGACACCCGAAGGCGGCCAGGCCTCCCCAAGTCGGCCCAAGACAGGGCCGGCTCCCCACAGCTGGCTTGCTTCCTCCCTCGAAGGAGACGCCCCATTAAGGAGACAAGACGAGGTGAGGCTACAGCGATTGCCCGTCGGGCGGCGGCACTGTAGCCACGCTTACCTCGGCGAAGCCCTCGTCACCAGGTTTGAGGCAACAGTAACCAGCCACCGACAAGGCCCTTGACAGTGGGGCCTGCCTGTCGACCAAGGAGCCGGCAGCCGGCGGGACCCACCAGCCGGCGGGCCCCAGCAGCCGGCGCAGAAGCTGGCAAGCGTAGACACAAACGACTAGGGCCCACGCCCAGCCGGATTACCATTGTACCCCCGGGGGTGGGCCTATATAAACCCCTCGGGGCACCCATGCAAAGGGTTGATTTGAGCTAGTTTTAGACACCACATAGAGAGGAGAGGAGAGCTAGCCGTGCCCTTCTTCTTCTTCTCGCCAAACAGCTCAAGGAGCATCTTGTAGCCACTTGTTCATCTAGTGATCATGCGGAGACCCCGCAGAGCAGCAGTTAGGGGTGTTATCTCCACGGAGAGCCCTGAAGCTGGGTAAGATTCGCCGGCGTGCATGTCTTCGCCTCATCCCGCTTCCAGGCACCGGCGACGTCTTACTGGCTCCCACAATGATAAGCCACCCGTTGGCATATGTCGCACCTACCACCCGACAACAAGTCCCTCCTGCCTGGGGATGAGGTGCCTGCCGGGTGGGTCATGCACTTTGATGGTGCCTTCTCCAGACAGGGCGCGGGGGATGGGGTCGTGCTTGTTTTCCCAGCGGAGGAAAAGCTTTACTACGCCGTCCAGCTATGCTTCCAGCATGGCGAGAAGGTCTCCAACGACATTGCGGCCTTAAGGCTGCCGCGGCCTTGGGAATCAAGCGCCTCACCATCAAGGTGATTCTCATCTCCTCGTCAACTTCTCCAACAAAAAGTACAAGCCAAAAGACAAGCACATGGCGGCCTACCTAGATGAGGTACGTAAGCTCGAGAAGCGCTTCCTGGGTTTGAGTTGTAGCATATTCCGCGCGGCGTCAACAAGGAAGCCGACGACATCGCCAAGCGAGCGTCCTCCGCGAATCCCAGAGCCCAGGCGTCTTTGAAGAAAGGCTCTTCAGGCCATCAGCTGCGCCTCTTGCCACCGGCGCGATGCTGCTCCTCGAGAAGCTTCCGCCTGCACCATCCACGGGTGCGCCCGACTGCGGCCCGACCTCTGGGGCTCGCTTGCTGTTGGCGTTGGAGCCTCAGGATGATAGCTGGGTCACGGAGTTCAAGGACTACTTGCTCCATGGCACCCTTCTGGAAGATGCAGAAGCAGAGCGCGTGGCTCGGCAGGCCACGGCCTATTGCTTACAAGACGGCGAGCTGTACCGCAAGCACCCCAATAGCGTCTCATCGCGGCGCATTTCAGAGGAACAAGGGCGTGAGTTGCTAGCTGACATCCATGGGGGAGACTACGAACATCACTCCTTGTCGCGTACTCTCGCGGGTAAGGTGTCCCGCATCGTGTTCTATTGGCCCACGGCGCTCCGCGACGCCACCAAGCTGGTCCAGTCCCGCGAAGCTTGCCAGTTCCACGCCAAGCAAATCCATCAGCCCGTGCAAGGACTCCAGATGATCCCACTCTCGTGGCCCTTCGTGGTATGGGGGCTGGACATACTGGGCCCTTTCCCTCGCGCGGCTGGCGGTTACCACTACCTCTACGTCGCCATCGACAAGTTCACCAAGTGGGCGGAGGTGGAGCCCGTGCGCACCATCTCGGCGGGTTCGGCTGTCAAGTTCATCAAGGGCCTCGTGAGCCGGTTCGGTGTTCCCAACTATATTATCACTGATAACGGCTCCCAGTTTACGAGCGGCCTCTTCACATCATACTGTGCTAACCTTGGAATGCAGATATGCTACGCGTCGGCGGCGCACCCGCGGAGCAATGGCCAGGCCGAGCGCGCCAACGCGGAGGTCCTCAGGGGTCTCAAGACTAGGAGCTTCAAGAAGAAGCTTGAGGCCTGCGGCAAGGGCTGGCTGGACGAGCTGCAGTCTGTATTGCGGTCCATCCACACCACCGCGACAAAGCCCACCGGCGAGACTCCCTTCTTCCTTGTCTATGGGGCCGAGGCGGTCCTCCCATCCGAGCTCAAACATGGTTCCCTGCGAGTCCTGGCATTCGATGAGGCGCGCTAGGACGACTCGCGGGGGGCCGACCTTGTGCTCCTCGAGGAGGCCTGCCGTCAGGCCGCCCTTCCCGCCGCGAGGTACCAGCAGGCCTTGCGGCGCTACCACAGCCGCAACATCCGCCCACGCATTCTCGAGCTCGGGGACCTTGTTCTGAGGCGGATCCTATCCAGGGAGGGCCTTCACAAGCTCTAGCCCATGTGGGAAGGCCCTTTCAGGGTCGCCCACGTCTCCAGGCCAGGCGCCGCACGCCTGGAGACGGAGGATGGAGTTCCTGTGCAGAACGCTTGGAACATCCAACACCTCCGCAAGTTCTACCCGTGACCCTCTCACGTAAGAATGAGGTGGGGCTGTACACGCCCCCGAGTCTCCCGGTGCGCCACACCACGGCCTCGCGGGAGCTTCCACCCACACCCAAGTGGAAGCCCCATGCTCTGCGCTGGCGGAATGATCGAACAACGATCATGCCGATGCCCAAGTGGAGGTCCCATGCTCCGCGCTGGTGGGAAGATCAATGAAGGTGCCGGACGCGGTAGCCTTTTCCTTTTTGCTTGTAAACGAGTTTGCAGTTTCTCTAAGTAAAGACTGGTTTTCGCGTCTTCTCTAGGAAAGGAATTTGTTTTTCTTGTGGCGTTTTTCTGGGTTTCATTCTTTTCGTCAACTATGCATGCCCAGAGCCTCATGAGCCACGCGCGAGCGGGGGTTGGGCTTGGTGCTCACGCTTGGGTCAGTCCCAACGGCACTAAGAGCCCAAGTAGCCGGGCCCTAGGCCGCGGGCCTGCACCCGTGCGCACCACCCCACCAAGGCCTTGGTGTCCAATGTCCTTGTGCGACGCACATGAGCGAGCCAATGAGCACGCTGCCCCCCAAGCTTTTTGCCTCAGGAGCACTCCCTAGCCCTGGCGCTCTCACCTCCTGGCCTTGCCCAGGCATCGCGACCTGGCATACCAGCGGCGGTCAAGCCCCGCGTGGGGCTGTCTTCTAATGACATAAAGCGCGAAAGCAGACATGAAGGAAAAGCAAGCCTCAGGAGAACACAAAAGTTGCTCGATACATCATTAAGGATTTCAGCAAATGTTCCTCACGCCCCCATGGGGTCATAATCAGGTACCGGCAGGAAAGAAAAGATGGGCGACCTAAGGAGACGTGATGCTGCTGTCCTCGCCATCGTCGCCCTGGTGTTCCTTGGTTCCGCGTCGGTCTTCGCGGCTGTCAGGGGCGAACCGTGCGCTCAGCGCTTCCACGTGGTCCTCCACCCATTCCGCGAGGGCGTCGTAGATCACCTCAGGCACTGGGGCTATCACAGCCTCGAAGTCGAAGCCGGGGTCGGAGCGGAAGAGATGGCTGAAGACGCGCGTCGAGGCCTGGGCTAGGAGGTCACGACTTTCCATTGATTCGACACCTGGGAACAAAGAGCACAGAGATTGTGACGCTCCAACCTATCGACTGTCAAGCAGTGACGTTAGAGGTCCAGCCACAAGTACTTGTAAGAAAGCAATGCATCGTAGGAAGAGAGCCCTAACGGTTCTCCATACATGCAAAGTATTGCAAATCAGGGGACTACCACTGGCATGTACACTAAAGCTTGCTGACATTAGGTCCTGGTCAGTTTAGGGCCCAGCGCTTAGTTGCATGGTTTTGATATTTGAGGGATGCAAGTTTAACGGCCTTGAAGTTGAGGGTGTGAGTTGAGCAGAGGTAAGGTAAACAGCTCAAGGACCTAAAGTTGGTTTTTTCTTAAATAATATTGGCATAATTTTCTCTATTTATGTAACATAATAAACTATGATCAAATTTAGCATCTATATTTAGTCCAAGTGGAAGTTGAAGTAATAATTATATTGCATGATTTGCTTTTCTTATTAAATACAGCCATGTCTGCATACTTGGAAAGTTGCTATACAATTGTTTTCACATTTTGTTTTTCCCTGGCATTCTGTTTGTGTTGGTGTGATATAGTAGTTTTTTGTATATGCATGCCTTGTCTTCTAACACATTCAGTAACCTAACTTGTTTACATTCTCTTAGCATTTAGAAGTCCTCAAGGCAAATCTACATGGATTGTCTCGGAAAAATGCGAAGAAAGGGATATCAAAATTACACAAGGCATTCTTATATTGCACAGCTAATCTTGGAGTATGGCTAGCAGCAAAGGTGTGAGAACATACAATGATGCATGCTTGTATTACATTTGTGTAGCCCTGAAATGCCTTAACCTTTTTTATTATTATTTTCAGGCTGCTGAGATACACTCAACAACTAACGAACAATTCTTATAGCCCTGAAATGCCTTAACCTTTATTATTATTATTTTCAGGCTGCTGAGATACACTCAACAACTAACGAACAATTCTTATCTTTCTGGGGTGAAGAACTGGATAAGAATGTTGAAGGCTTTGTTAGAAGCTATAGTGAAGAAGTATACAGGGAACTCTCATGTTTTTCAAAGAGAGGTAGACATGCAGTTGTGATTTTTCGTTTTGTCTATTCAGCTTATATATTCCTGAAAGTCAATTTTGTACGAGTTATTTGGTGTATGACTATTCTTCCAATGCTGCTACTGTTAACTCGTAATCATTATTTGTCGGTAAAGCACTGTACCGATTCGTAAGTTGTGTATACCTGGTGATGGCACAGCACATTGTTGTGCTTTTCATGGTGTATCATATCAAGTCTGGTATCTGTCTGTCAAATCGTAAATGGCTCTGCTTTTAATGTTGTATCATATCACATCTGCTATCCATATATCAAGCAAAATGTTATACAACAACAAATTAAAATTCACTTGTGAATATATCATCCTAACTTGAAATGAGGTGAAAGATACCATCGATCTCTTTAAACACAAAGTTAACTATTATACCATGTTTTTTTTGACCCTCTGCTATTTTCATAGGTCATATTGGTGAAGATTTTGCAGCTGATTTGCAAGATGGGTTATTGACACCTAAAGTTCATTGTCTTGTTCAGTTTCTTCTGGAATACAGGTGGTAAAATACTTGGACCTTATATTTAGTATGCCAATTTAGTTCACATATTTACTCCCTTGATTGCATTGGCTTTGCTACAACTGTCATGTGCCCCAGTTATCCGTTTAGGGAATAATATCCCGGTAGTTAGGAAAGATAGGATTACCTGAGATCCAAGTTATCTATCTCCATATGTACGAGGACTTGTATCAAGGGTTTAGTTTGTACTTCCTCCGTCTGAAAAAGCTTGTGTATCAAATGGATGTATCTAGCACTAACTTGATGCTAGATACATTCATTTCAGGGACAAGCTTTTTTGGACGGAGGGAGTATCTCTTAGTCTAGCCTATTTATCCTGGATGTTCCAAGATCGATCTAATTAGAATGTGGTGAACAATAGTGCTGTACTCATTTTGTCTAATTACATTTTCCCCAAAACATCAACTTTCAGCCTCAGTCCAGTGAAATGACCAGTAAAAAGTGGGACATGGGTATAAATGAAGTTGAGATTCTGAAAAGTAACATCCAAGAAATGGACCAGTAAACAGAGATATTGGACAAGGGGATGGCTATGGTACAGTGCATAACTTACATAAACATGTCACATGGTCACTGTCAATGTGATTAGTTCCTTCGTTCTACACGAATTTAGTGACTAAAACAACACTTTTTTTGTGCATGTGTAGTTTCTCATTAAGTTCATTTTGTTTTAGTAGAATAATCTCTCTCTCTTTCAGGCACATGCAAGACTTAAGATGCATTGTATTTGTCGAGAGAGTTGTTACAAGCATTGTATTGGAGTCTCTCCTGTCCACTATCAATCAAATGCCTGGGTGGATTATTAAACACATTGCAGGAAACAGACCTATGTTTCACAACCAGAGTAGAAATAAACAAACGGAAATTGTTGACGCCTTTAAAGGAGGAAAGGTTCGCCATTAATACTGTTGTCCTGTGCTCACATTCTGTTAAACGACATGATAATTCTCTGATAGGAGAGGGATGTTCCTGTAGGTACATATAATTGTGACCACACAAGTATTGGAGGAGGGGCTGAATGTGCCAGGTTGTCACTTAGTAATTCGCTTTGATCCACCAACAACTGGGCGCAGCTTTATACAGTCACGTGGTCGAGCTCGGATGCCAAACTCTGACTATGTTTTGCTTGTTAGAAGGCATGTCTTTTGATTTTTGTTGCTATTTTTTTGTTTCCAGCACAAATTTTATTTAATTGTTCATCTTCATGCAAATTAAAATCTTTGTCTTCTATATTGTGGACATTATCCACCGCTTTTCCCACTTCATCAGTTGAATAGCATGTGCTCAGTATATAATCCTTGGTTAATAGTACCAGTAAATTGTTGTTCGCCTATATTACTCAGTGCGTTTCGTTTATCAGTTGAATTGTTTATATTGGATTAAGCATACCTGGTTAGATGTTAAATGCTAGTGTTCACTTAATATTGTGAGATGGCTTGATGGGACTGCCGATATGACTCCAAATCCTGATATGTTCAAATCTGAAACAATCAATAAAGGCCAAGTTCAAAAGCCACTTGTTTGCTTTTTCATTAAGAACCCAAAATTGACTAGTGTTTCCTAGTGTTCACTTAATATTGCAAGCTGGCGCGATGTGAGTGCCGGTATGATTCCAAATTCTGATATGTTTTCCTGTCAGATCTGTATGGAAACCGCAGGTAACCATAACATGGTATGGATCTGTTTTCAATCGAGATAACTATATTTGAGTAGAAAACCGTCCGATTTTTTGCTCGGTTATTGGTGGAAACTAGTCAGTGCCTATTTTATTATCAGTAGTCTGATCAGATCTGTTAATTCTATTCCTACTGATCACATTTTTCTATTTAGCTACAAAATGTGGATTCATGCTACAGTGAAAAAATTGATATACTCAAGTTGTGTCTTAAGTTGATTTATTAGTACAGTTTCCTCTTGAATTACAAGCAACCCCTACTTTACCTTTGTTCTCATCATAACTTCTAGTTCTTTCTGTATCAGGGGGGATGCAGAGGCCCACTCTAAGACACTGAAGTTTCTTGCAAGCGGGCAAATAATGCGGGAAGCATCTCTGAAGCTTGCATCTACTATGTGTCAACCACTTGAAGACACCTTGTTGCAGGAAGAATATTACCGTGTTGAATCCACTGGTGCAACTGTGACTATGAACTCCAGTGTCCAGTTGATTTATTTTTTCTGCTCGAAGCTCCCATCTGATGAGTCTGTTCTATGTATCTTAAATTATGGTTCCTTCTGTTTCATATTGCAAATCATTTTCTGGCACAAGTATCTTATGTTTCTCATGGATTATATCTCTGTCCCAGATACTTTAAACCTCTACCGAGATTCATTATTGACAAGGAACTACGTACTTGCACCCTGTACCTTCCCAATAGCAGCCCTGTGCAGGCTGTTAATACAGAAGGAGAAGTTTCTGCCCTCAAAAAGGCAGTTTGTCTTAAAGCCTGCCGAGAATTACATGCTGTCGGCGCTCTAACAGATTATCTGTTACCAGAATTTGGTTTTCCATGTGAAGAAGAACCCGACATTGGTATGCTTATCATTAAAAACTAACTAATTCACTTGGTCCAGCTATTGTAATTTATGCATATTTAGCTGTGATGGATTATGCAGGGAGTTTACTATGCAGGTTGTGCTGTTTGATTATGTAGGTTATTGTGCAAGTTGTGATGGTTGATTATGCAGGTTGTGCTAGTTCATTGTGCAAGTTGTAATAGTGGTAATTTAATTTGTAGTGTTGGTGACTAAAGAGACTCTTTCCTGACAGCCTACCACGAAGAGAAGAAAGTGCTCTCAGGGTAGAGTTGATAATGTTGAGTTGATCTAGTTTGTAAAATTTCTTGCAGTTAGCAACTTGGGCCTTCTTTGGGTTCTTAAAAACTGCAAAATTCAACCTATGCCAAATGATTTTATCCTAGATAGTCATGGTACTCATGTTGCATGGTAGGTTAGGCTCATAATTACAATTGGCTCTTCTGGTACAAACATATTGAAATATATTCAACTGTACAAAGTTATCTCACATGAATTATACTTGGTACTTGTTGATTTTGCACTTTCATTATACTTGAGAAGTGTAGGCTAAGAACTCAGATTGAAAAATACAATGTTACTCGTCGCAAACGTATTCCCTCTTTGCCGCATAATATTGTTCAATATGAATATGTACATGCTATTGGATTGGCCTCGCGCATTAACATTGCTTCATCGTTCCTCTTGTAGTTGTTGAGAAATACCAACACGAGCAGCCTGAGTACTTTCCAGAGGAATTTGTGTACAATTGGTTATCCTTTTCTCGTCTTGGAATATATTATTGCTACAAGATTTCAGTAGAAGGGTGCTTGAAAACAACTTATTGTCCAAATGATATACTTCTAGCTGTGAAATGTGATTTGGGACCAGACTTTGTCTCTACCTCACTAAAATTGTTTGGTGAGCAAGACAATGCTAGTGTTGCCATGAAATATGTGGGAATCATTCATTTGAATCAAGAACAGGTAAGTTGGGGCTTATGTTTGATATTATCATTCTTATATAGTCCTTCCTCCGTTTCATCAATGGAATTTTTTCTGTGCTAGTCTTCGTGATGAATAGCATAATGTTTGTTTCTTCAGGTAGTTATGGCAAGAAGATTTCAGACTACTATTCTTTCTTTGCTTATTAATAAAGACCATTCTGAGGTCATTAACGCTGTTAAATACTCCCATGAGATGCAAGTGTCCATTGGAATTGTCTATCTACTGCTACCCTTGGTTTCTGGCAAAGTTGATTGGTGCAGTATCAAGTTCTCGACCTCGCAAGTATATGATGCCAGTAACAAGGATATCAGACATTGCCATTCTTGTAAACAAGTTGATTTACTGCAAACAAAAGATGGTCCTCTGTGCAGATGCATGCTTCAAAATTCCATTGTTTGTACCCCTCACAATAGCAAATTCTATGCTGTTAATGGGTTCCTTGACTTAAATTCCAAATCTCTTCTGCACCTTCGTGATGGCAGTGCCCTTACCTACATAAACTATTTCAATACTAGGTATAAGTTTGTCCTTTTAGTGTTAATCTATCTGCACCCGAATATATATGTCCTCACTGATTGCTTTTTCAGGCATGGACTCAGTCTAACACATGAAAATCAACCCCTGTTGGCAGCCAGGAATCCTGTTGAAGTGCGGAATTTCCTCCAGAAGCGCCATTATAAAAATAAAAAAGGTTAGTTTTGACTCATGCATGCTTTATTAGAAGCGTATTTTTAGTCATTCTTTCATATTACATGGGTGCTGCCAACTGCTGTCTGGGCATTCTGCAGATGCTGATTTGCAGTTTCTGATCGTCTATAACTGAGTATGACCCGATTATTATGTGGGTCGTGGCAAACCTTCAAGCTGTTTTAACTTTGAACTTGGTGTGTGTTCATGCTGTAAAATCAGAGTGTACTACGCACCCTTCTGGGGTTCTATACAGCTAATCATATCCTGTCCTAAAATGTGAATTCTCTTAACAATGAATTTTAGTATGTGTCAACTTTCACAAATCATGCATCCTCCCCATTGTGTCTGCGAAGACAAGACGCCATCCGGCAAGCCTTTTTGCATGCACAATGGGCTCCTTCCCTTTGCATACCTGGGTCTTCCCCTGCATCATCTGGCTGTCCTTTCTCGATGCAAAATTGACTGCTTTCCTTTTGCTACCTTGGTCTTCCCCTAGGTCTCACCAAACTAAGAATCAGACACTTTCTGGCCCTGAATGATCGAGTTGAGCATCGCCTCGCTGCCTGTTCATACTTTCTTTCCCTTGGTGGCCGGCAAAGAAAGTGTGACGAGTAGAATGTGCGGTGTAGTCATATGACTTGGACAAGGCCCATTCCACATGAGCTGATCTTTGGTGTCAGGTATTGGGGATTGGGCGTTGATGACCTCGACTATGTCGATGAACTCCACGATCCCTTGCGTGTTGAGAGCTCCTGAGATATCATGGATCCATCCTACCTCCCCAGGGCTTCAGGCAATGTCCTTCTTTTCAATGTGTGTGGCAGGGCCGCGGCAACTAAGACCGGCGCGAACTGTTGATTCACCTTTCAGTCCAGAATCTGGCTCGTGTTCCATTGCCAACAATGACCTTCAAGGCGGCATGAACCAGCCCAGCAACATGACAATTTTCCATTTATCCTTCAGCAGAATTTTTGTCGAAGGCTTTGAAGGTTCACCTAGACCAGCGCACCCTAAGTGTCCGGCCGAACTTTTTGAGCTCTTTTATACCAAGACCAAAAAATTCAGCTAGGCAACGTACGTCATGCCACGCCACCGCACAGCTGCCCCCATTGGCCTCTCTCCGACGCCGCCAAAGGAAATTCTTGATTTTCTTGATCATGGCGCCGCGCATCCAGTTTACTATGTTTGACAAGAAATGTTTGAGTCAGTGCTGCAAATGGTGCTGCTAGAAGGAGGGCGCGAGAGGGCCGGCCGGGGGCCTTTTGCCCACGGCCGGGCAAGATGGAAGGGATTTCCTTCTTAATTCTTGCTTGATTAGATTGGTACATCTCCTCTCTTTATATAGAGGTTTACTTGACTCCCAAGCAACGCTTACTTGACCCCTAAGCAAGCGACCCTTATCTCTAATTAACCCTAAGACTAACAGGCTATACCGCCAGCCCAGGCCATTAGGCCCATTACGTACTCTAACACTACACCCTACTTGGACATGCAGCTCGTCCTCGAGCTGCAGCCTAACCAACTTATAACCATGACTCGACGCAACACAAACCTAACACCTAAAAACAAGCCTTTTACATCTCGGCTTGTTTTATTACTCTCAACCTGAAATGGACTAGGACGATTTATTTTGGACCCCTTAACAAAATGTGGACACCATCCGCACGTCAGACGTGCACGTGTACAGCCACCTTGATCCCATAGACACCATCTAGACAAAAGGAGTGCATGTGTATGGCCACCTGGAAGTGGTCGCAAGAGCGACCAGCCGAGGCGCCCTCGCGTCGGCCGGCGGAATGCAGTGGTGCTACGCGCGCCCCTGTCGGTGGCACCCTGCCTTCTCCCTGCCGGACGGCTGTTGGTCTGCTTCGCACAGAGAAGAGTGGAGGGCTTGCGATGGAGAATGACGAGGAGGGGTGCGGCCCCCAACCGCGGATGTCGAAGACTTTGAGGTCGCTGCTCGCGGGGGAAACAGCATGCCCATGATCCCTGGCGCAGCGGACGAGATTGAGGTCCTTTGCGCAGCGAAGCGCAGCTGGGAGGAGCGGCAGCTGCAGACCACACATCTCCCGCACACGCCGACGCACTAGGAGGCCGCACGCAGCAGCCTGCAGCCTCACCGTCACTGACACGTGGCGGGTAGTGATCCAAGCCGGAAGCGCTGACGGCGATGGCGGGAACTTGATCTGCTGGATGGGGACGCCCTGGGGAAGCGGTAATGGCAATGGCGGGAACTTGATCTGGTGGATCGGGACTCCCGCCAGCGCGGTCGATGCGGGGCCGGAGCTGACCGGCGGTGGTTGCTGCAGCGGAGTGCTGGGCGTGGTGGAGGCCGCCAGGAGCGGCGGCTGCCACTGTAGCCAGGGCGGGGCGGTGGTGGCGGTGGATGGTAGCTGTAGCGGCTGCTGCAGCGGCCCTGCAAACGTGGCGGGGACGCCCTGGGGCAGCGGCAGCGGCTGCTGCGGCGAAGCGCCGGGCGCGGCGGAGGCCGCCAAGAGCGACGGCTGCCACTGCAGCCAGGGCAGGGCGGTGGATGGTAGCTACCGTGGCCCATCAAGCGTGGCGGAGGCCGCCTGGTGCAGCGGCTGCCACGGCAGCCACGGTGGCGCGGTAGCGGCGATGGGCGGCGCAGCCGAGTGCGGCCTGTAGGACCCGGCCAAGAACAGCGGATCTCTTGGACCGCCTAGGTTAGGTCCCGCAGCGCCCCGGACACCTCCGGGGTGAGGACGGCGGGGGCGGGCGCAACGGAGGATCCCGGCAGCGGAAGAGACGGGTTGGGCGGCGGTGAAGACATGATCGAACCGAAGCTAGCTGATACCAAATTGTTATGGCGCTGCTAGAAGGAGGGCGCGAGAGGGCCGGCCGGGGGCCTTTTGCCCACGGCCGGGCAAGATGGAAGGGATTTCCTTCTTAATTCTTGCTTGATTAGATTGATACATCTCCTCTCTTTATGTAGAGAGGTTTACTTGACTCCCAAGCAAGGCTTACTTGACCCCTAAGCAAGCGACCCCTATCTCTAATTAACCCTAAGACTAACGGCTATACCGCCAGCCCAGGCCATTAGGCCCATTACGTACTCTAACAGTATCATGATGATTCTACTGCCTTTGGACACGGTCTTAGTTATCTAGCCTGCAAATTTGCTGACCATCTTGTTGAGAAGGGGCTGGAAACCACTGCTGTTGAGTTGCCAAATTGATACGAGCAACTCTAGCAAAGTTGCCATGTGCAGTCGCCAAAATGCATATGGAGCATGCTCCATGAAATTTTGGAGACGTGCAAACTGGTCAGTCACCATATCTCAGCCTCCAATTTTTTTTCGTACTTCATTCAAACACTTGGATTAAAACGTTTCATATCATTTCAAAAGCAGTCATGGACAGCTTTTTTAAACAAGTTGCATGAACAAAAGATAAAGCATCATGCACATTCAACTGACATATACAAATAACATGTCGCCGGCTCCGGTGTGTGCACCACTCCCTCCTTCGGCGTGTGCACCGTGCCCTCCTCCGACGCGCTGGGGAGTTGTGCGTGCGTGGGGAGGAAAAAACCCTAGGCTCTAATACCATGTTAGGGAAATTGCAACTTGTATTCCAAGTGGCCATAGGTCAGTATATATACACGTACAAGTGTGGTAAAAAAACCCTAGGCTCTAATACCATGTTAGGGAAATGTCAACTAGTACTCCGAGGTGGCCATAGGCCAGTATATATACACGCACAGGTGTGGTACCGTTAAGCTTCATGCACTAGCCAACCCAACCAAAAGTCCGAACTGATGGAAAGGGCACACTTCAACACCCCCTGTCATGTGTGGCGCGGGAAGGAAGTCAACACTTCGATAGACTCAGAGGTATGGCTCAAAAGGCCTAAATGTGGACACAGAGGGGCGCAGCAGCAATTTTTGGATAAATTGCTTTCTGGATAGGGGTTCTTACAGAACTTGGTAGTGACTGGCTTCAGCCTTCACCATCCTCACTCCCCAGAATTAGCAGAGGCTGCCCCCTATGTTGGAATGCTTGAAGGTGATAAGCATCTTGAGTAGGGTCATATGTTTTTTATTTTTTAAGCTCGTGCTTAACAACAACAACAACAACAACAACAACAACAGCAACTAAGCCTTTAGTCCCAAACAAGTTGGGGTAGGCTAGGGCTGAAATCCATAAGATTTCGAAACCAACTCATGGTTCTTGCACGTGGCTAGCTAACTTTCACGCAGCCCTGTCCATGGCTAGTTCTTTGGTGATATTCCAGTCCTTCAGATTTCTCTTTTACTGACTACTCCCATGCTATGTTTGGTCTACACAGACCTCTCTTGACATTATCAGCACGCTTTAACCACCCGCTATGCGCTGGAGTTTCTGGAGGCCTGCGCTGTATATCACCTAAATTAGGTTTCATGGGCAGCATGCATATCTTTTTGCATAACTATTAATGAAACATGCACAATGAGTTAGAATTAAACACTTATCAGTAATTGATCATACTATTTACCAGAGATTGGTTGTTGCAGCTGCGATCATGAGATCATACTTTGTTACAGAATCTAGCCGTTCATGCTTAAGCCCTCCCAAAATAGGGGCCTTAGGAAGCATGTATATTTTGCATAACTATCGATTGAATATGCATAATGAGTAACTTACGTTGACCATACTTCAATTAGAAGAGCTTGTTTGTTACAGCTGCGCTCATGACTGACTTGATCATACCTTTCCTTGTTGTAGAATCGCGCACTTCACATGGTGTTGAGTTGCCACCTGAGCTCTGCAGACTAGTCATGTCACCGGTGTCTAATAATACTCTGTACAGCTTCTCGGTCATTCCTTCTGTGATGTACCGCATCCAATGTCTGCTTCTTTCAGCAAAGTTGAAAGATCAACTGGGCCCAACAATGCAGCAGTTCGCCATACCAGCTCTGAAGGTTCCTTTTCTGATCAAAATTTTCTGTTTGATTTCCAACTTATAGCTAATATATTCTTACATGTCAGAAGGGAACTTGTATTTCCCCCCTTTTTAAGTTTTCAGAATAGATATTTCATGTCAATGTGAGTGTGCTACTTTTCTAGGTTTGGAGCAAGAATACCAGCTTTGAGTTTTCCATTGTGAAACATAAGTTCTTTTTTACCGAAAGCTATTGGGGAGGCCCTGACAGTAGTGAAACATAAGCTCTAATTTTTCATTGTTGTTTATCATTACAATAATATATAGGGCTGAGACTGGTTAGTCCATAGTGGAGTGCCTTGATGCTGTAGCCAGTATACATGGGACTCTGAATATTTAACTTGGAATTCTTCCCAGTGAGTATTTCTTATACTTGGAATTTTCTTTATATATTTACAACTCACTTACAGATTCTAGAAGCAGTAACAACCAAGGAATGCCAAGAGGAGTTTTCACAGGAATCATTAGAAACTCTTGGGGATTCTTTCCTCAAGTACGTCGCCACACAACATTTGTATGGCAAATACAAGCTTCAGCATGAGGGAACATTAACCAAGATGAAGAAAAACCTGATCTCCAATGCAGCTCTATGCCAGCTGGCCTGCAGCAACAATCTTGTGGTAATTTTGTTTTTAAGCTAGTCATTTTGTTCTGAAGTATATTTGCTCTTGCAATGTCATGCTGCATTATGGAGCCCAAAATTATTTCACATCCATTATCTAATTATGCATACCATGTTTGGACATACCTAATTGCTGTCTCAACATTAGGCAGTGTTCCGCATTAGCCCACAGCTTAGGAAAAATAAGGGAAGTGCTGTTTCCAGTTGTAATTCGTAGGCCAAAGGAACAAATATATAGAGCCGACACATCACCTTGTGCAAAAACTGAAGGTTGGTCCGACCTATGTTCTCTCACTAGCATTGGTGGGTCTGGGGTTTCCCTTATCTGTTCCACTTGCATGCACTATCTGAGCAGTGGCTCAACTGCCAACGAGTGAGCTGGGCTGTTCCTGGAGGGTATCGAGGATACAATTTTCTTGTCATCTTTTGTGCAGATTTTTCCTAAGCTGGGGGCTGGGCAGCGAACGATTTGCTAATACATTCAATTCTGGCATTGCTATATCTGTTCCTACTTTCTGGTATGACATGGCTAAGACCAGGTTATGCAATGAAACACAAATTCCATGTTTATGCAAACAAATATAAATTCCATGTGAACAAAAAATATTCACTGCTAAAGTTGCATGCTGTTTGTTTTCCTTTTACTGAAAAAGGCTTCCGCCCCACTGTTATTTTCCTTTTACAATATACTAGCAAAACATGCCTGTGCGTTGCAACGGGAGAAAAACAATATCACACATCCCTGACAAGCATTGCTTAAGACCTCACGAATGTGCACCTCTCTATTTCAGCACCACCCCATTTTGAAAATAATATCTAGCTCAATTTTATTAGGTCAGATTCTAACTGGTCAATTATTTTTATGTGCGATAAACGATTTAATACCTCTGAAAATTATTAATAGTTTTTTTCATCATTTTGAATAGTAAGGCTTATTTTTTATGATGCTTGGATTGGGTGGCAAACTTCAAAAAGTCACGGCATATCTTTTTTCTAAATCTACCCCTTTGCTAGTTTCATGAAGATGAGATCTTGTTTTAATTACTGAATTTAGCACCAGTCGAAAGCACCCATATGCATGCACATGTGCTCACACTTAATAATCTCAGACCACCATTACATCAACATCCAATTGTTTTCAGTCTGCTACACAAACTAACTTTTTTGGAATAGAAATATATATCATAAGATTAAAAAAATTCCAGTGTAAAAAAACCCATCAAACTACTGGAAGTGATGAATTGCTGTAAAATCTAGGAGCACTATTCGATTGAAGCTACCGGAAATGATTTGCGAAGATGCCATATGTCAAGTTGGCAAAAAGGAATACAATCATACAGTAGTTCGGTTCACATGAATTAAATCCGCATATTTGGCATGTTGCGGACGGTTTACCTTTGGTAACTAAGAAAATGATATTACCAAATAGTTGTATTTTTTTCGTCAAGGAAAAGCAAACAAAATCTTACCACGGGGAGGTTACTTTCTGCAAAGAAAGAGAAATATGAGATTACTTCCTACAGAGAAGGAGAAATTTGTGGTTACTTTCTGCAGAGGAGAAATCTGACCTCAAAAGAACAATGCCATGTAGCGACTTTGATAAACTAAGCAATTGATTTACTTCAAGGTATTTTACTGTCATACCCTTGAAATTAGTAAATCATCTCGAACACCGTCACCATCCCTTCATTCCCTTTTGTACAGTAGGCGCAGTGCACGCGAGTAGACGATCTCCGGCTCGCTCCGGTTTTGCACATACACAGGCTGATTGATCTTTGCAGTCGGTCGGAACACACAACCACGCACGCACATGAATACGCCAAATTGATCCTTTCATTTGCAGCACACACGTAACTCCATCTTTCCTTTAATGTGCAGCGTACACACATTCCTTCTGAACTCCATCCTTTAATTAAGGATAGCCAAGACGGGCTCAATTCCTTCCTTTTATTCCAAATCCATCTGTCCTTTCCTTTAATTTGCAGCGTACACATCCCTTCTGAATCTTCAATAATTCTGAAACTTTAATACCTCCTGAAATCAAGTAACGTCCAAAATCCCTCCCTAGGATTCATCTTTCTTTCCTGTATGATTTGGAGTGTGCACAATTCACTCCTCAAGGATTCATCTTTCCTTCAATTTCCGGTCCTTTTTAGGCGTCTTGCTCATATTCTGGGCAACTCTCTACTGTATATAAATGGATGAAAATTGCTTTGAAGGAGCGATGTGGGACTAATAATGTGAGGAATCATTGCTTAGTTGGTAGTCAATAATAAATACAATTCCTATCTTCATACGTGAACATTGGATGGATGAGATGGTTGGTGGGTCGAAGCTATGGTTGAACCAGCAAGGTTCGAGTCCGGGTTCTATTCTATTGGAATTTTTTATCAGGACGTGGCTGCCGGTACGACGGATGAAATTTTCTTGACGTACGAAACGGACGAAAATTTAGGAGGAAGAAGCGATCACCCTTTTATTATTAGGTAAAGACTAGCATGGAAGGGGAGCATTGGCGCAGTGGTAAAGCTGTTGCCTTTTGACCATGAGGACACGGGTAATCCTGGTAACAGCCTGTTGCAGAAATGCAGGGAAAGGCTGCATACAGAAGACCCAAAGTGGTCGGACCCTGTGCAAGCGGGAGCTACGTGCACCAGGCTGCCTTTTTTCTTTAATATACTAGCATCTTTTTTTCTCACACTGCACAGAATTAGGACTCATATATGCTCATTATTTTTTTATCAGTTGCTAGATAACATTAGTTCCCCTTCTGTTTGGTTGCCAGGGTTACATTCAAGGGGAAGAGTTTAACCCAAAAGGTTGGATCATTCCAGGGCTTGGTTACGACATGTGTGGTAACAGCAAAATTTCATTTTTAAGCTCCAATGATATGCACACTTTGAGAAAAATGTCTGTTAGAAGTAAGAGAATAGCAGATACAGTTGAGGCGTTGATTGGAGCCTACCTTGGTGCTGCCGGAGAACAGGCTGCATTTGTTTTCTTAAAATCATTAGGATTGGATATAGAATTTCACAGCAATATTCCACTTGAAAGGAAGATTGTATTAAAATCCGAAAAGTTCATCAATGTGAGAAGTTTGGAAATGATTCTTGGTTATGAGTTCAAGGATACCTCATTGCTGGTGGAAGCATTGACACATGGGTCATACCAGACTGCTGGCGCTACTGCATGCTATCAGGTTGATATGAAAACCTCTGGACCTCTCTATCTTAGTTTCAGTAGCTCCTTATTTTATCTTTCATAGAACTTCCTTCTTCATCAAGTACAAAGATATAAACACTGTTGCTACACTGGTAAGTGGTAACCATGGCACTACGTGCCTGCATGTGGGATAAATTGGCTATGCAACCGCACTAAGTTTCTTTAATGCATGAAGTCTATAGAAAATAATATTTGATGCATTTTTCATATATTGTGATATACATGAATATAATCTACTAGTAGTTAATATCCAGCTGAACTATATCCATACAAGACTAAGCATAATGAAATATATGACATTATTGTATTATATTAACATTTTAAAAGTGTCAGGAAACACAACAACGCATATGTATGCTCATTCAAGAAGATAATTATTGAGGATACAAGACTAAGCCTAGTGAAATACTACTCCGTCTCATAGTATAAGAACGTTTTCAAGCTTAACGTTCTTATACTATGGGACGGAGGGAGTACATGACAGTACTACCTCCGTCCTGGTTTATCAGTCCCCTTCGTATTTTGTGCCAAATTTTGACTAAAGATTTAAACTGACAAAATATTAATGCATGTCAACAAAAATAATATAGTTGGATTTGTATTTGAACATAGTCTTCAATGATATAATTTTTGGTGACATGCATGAACATTTTATTTGTTAAATTTATGGTCAAAATTTGACACAGAATACAATGGGGACCAATAAACCAGGACGGAGGTAGTATTATATTATATTAACCTTTTAAAAATGTCGGGAAATACAACACATATTTTTGCTCATTCAAGAAGAGAATTATTGACTCACCTAACAAGTTTGCTTGATGGATAAATAACTGTGAACGGTAAGTAACGGTGTCAGTGGCGGAGCTATAGTATCGAATCTGGGCGGGCCAGTACAAAGGAAAGGCCACTATTTGTCCTCTCATGACCCAGTCTGATCTTAACCCCTCACTGTTTTTGCTATTGGCTGGGCGGGCCATGGCCATTTGGCCTGGCTGTAGCTCCGCCAGTGAACGGTGTCATGTGCAAGCTGCAGTGGCTCTGCTACTGTTGAAATAAGCAGTACCTTGTGGAATTCTTGCATGCAGATCCTCCATTTACATTGTTCATAAGTAAAATCATTTAGTTCAGATTAGAGATAAGATTAGTAGTCTGCGAGTAAGATCTTTTTGTTACTACACCATGTCTGGCTTATGTAATCACAAATTTAGATTTTGCATATTGATGTTTCAGATATAACTAGATGCGCTTAAAATGTTTTAGTGGGCTGGACTGAAACTGAGGTGCCAGAAAATCGACCCAGCTGATTTATGGTAGCCCACTTATACAATTGGGGTGCCAAAAAGTGGACCCTTCCAGTTTATGGTAGCCTACACTTCTACAATCTGATGAAAGAATGAGAAGTTCTTGTTGTCTTGATGACACCACAAAAGTTTATATTAGTCATTTTGAAGACTAGCGACTAGCGAGAACGTGAGATTTGATAGAAACTTTTGGTTGCTATGGTTGACTCTATTGGTATGCAAATTCAATTGTAGCAGTCTGAAGAATATACACTGTAGCTGAATTGAAGTCTATATCAAGCTGTATAAATAGTTGGGTAATTTCTTTGAGTGATGTTCTTACAATTTTATGCCCTTGTGCAGAGGCTTGAGTTTCTCGGTGACGCTGTGTTGGACCATCTCTTCACTATATATTTCTACAATCAGTACCCTGAATGTACTCCAGAATTGTTGACAGATCTTAGATCTGCTTCCGTCAACAACAATTGCTATGCGCATGCAGCTGCTAAAGCAGGACTAAACAAGCACATTCTTCATTCGTCATTACAATTGCACGGAAGGATGGCTTACTACTTTGAGAATTTTAAGCAGCCATTTACAGGTCCATCACATGGTTGGGAAGCTGGCATTGGTCTACCCAAGGTGCTCTTCTTCTGTTTGATGATTTTGATCCGTACAGTTATTATTCATTCCATGCTTTCTTGCACTTCTGCTTTTGCTTGGTCTGGTATTTGCCTGTACTCTTTCAGTAACCCCTCAAAACATATGTACCAGTCATTCCATGGTTGCAAGACAGGGATACAAAATCACCAGACTCACAGCTAACCTAGGCTGGTACTGGTTACTGTGCAGTTCCTTATTTTAATCTGTAAAATATCACCTTCCAACTTTTGAGTGCGACTGTAGGCGACCTATTACCGATCCAAATTTGCCTGTTGGCTTACATTTTTGTGTATGCAAATACACATCATTGCCTGGATAACAAATATTTGATTCAGGTTATTGAATCACGTATCTAATAGGGATAAGGCAATGGCTGATGACAAAACTATCACCTCTTTTCCTTCAACATGCTGTTTGTTCATTAGCTTTGGACTAGAATATGAGTTGAAATACAAATTCAAGTTCTAAAACTGTGCAGGGTGTTCGGAACAACTATTGTTGAGAGTCTTGAGACGTGGTTGCTCTATAGGCTTTCTATAATCTGGATACAGTGTCTAGATTTTCATATGCATCCTATATTTTTGTCCACTTGTGGATTCTTTTCATTAACGTCACATAACTGACGTTTTGCCTGCTGCTTATTTGCAAACAAAACAGGTTCTTGGGGATGTTATTGAATCATTAGCTGGTGCCATTTATCTTGACAGCAAGTATGACAAAGAGGTGGTTTGGAAAAGCATGAAACAGCTATTGGAGCCTCTTGCGACGCCGGAGACGGTTGAGCGTGACCCAGTGAAACTGCTGCAGGAATTTTGTGCTCGCAGGTCTTATAGCAGTTCTTACACAAAGGCCCACAAAGATGGAGTATCTTCGGTGGTTGCGGAGGTACAGGTAGAAGGCACTACCTACACAGCAACAGAAACTGGCCCTGATAAGATTGTCGCCAAAAAGCTTGCAGCGAAGTCGCTGCTAAATAATCTGAAGGCTATAGTACCATGACACGCTGCATTTGCAAATGATCTAACACTGTATAGCTCCTTCCGACTTCACTTGTATTGTAACTAGCCTGTAGGTAGCCTTTTCAAGTTTTTGTGGGAGTAGCGTGTACTTGACAAATGTGCAGCTCAATTATTGCTTGTGAATATTTAGATCATGAAATCTGGTTTGTTCATGATCTAGGAAGCATCTATTGAACTGCACATCTGTAAAGTACGGGCATAGTCTCTCAGAGCCATGGTACAGACGCCAATGCTATAGTATTCCTACTTTTCTACTTGTACAGTTGTAAGCACAATCTTGACTCTTGAGTGAGACGCTGGAAGATCTTTTCTCTCCATCGGGCACTGCAGTGCACGTATCTTTTTTAGAGGAGACAGATAAGTGCAGGTCATTGTATTATTATTTTTGAAATGGCAGGATTCCTGCAAGAAGAAAAGAGTTGTAAAGTTAATTACGAAAAACCGAGCAAAAATTAGATTGCCTAGTTAATTATGAAAAACTGGGTGAAAAACCGTCACAACCGCTGAGTGGCACACAAAGATACCCACTCAAACCATTACAAAGAGGGCCTCACCAAGACAGCATGCATGTCATCATCATTTCTCTTCTAGTGATGTCATCACCATTAAGTAAACGACTTTGACTTTACGGTAGGCGAACGTCGACTCAATCCACTGTAGAAGTCCCATGGAGCTAAATGAAGATCAATGCTAGGACTTAGCCACTTGCGACTAGACATCGCAGCCATTACTCTGACAAAGAATTGCGACAGAGAACTAGGCATGGCTGCCGTCGCAGAAGAACCGAACAAACAACCTGCTGCCCGTCATCTACACCATCGGGCATCGCCATTGTAGCTTTGACTACAGACCAGTTGAGGCAATTTCGCAAACACGCTGAAGAAGAGCCGACTATTGCAACCATTGTCGAGTTTCCGACACCGCTCCGCATTGTATTATAGGAAACACCAAGCCGCATTGTATTCGCTAAAAGATTGGGCGGTTAAAAAATATATATGATTTACCAAGTATACAAGGATGTGATGTGTATATGTGTAATTTTTTTGGATGAAATACTTTGAAATGCGAGTTGTCCAAAAAAAACTAAAGGGTCCTCTAAATTTTTGTAATGGCTTTATTGTGGGAAGTCAAATTCCCTGAACTAGCACCTTATAAAAAATTCCCATATTTTATATATTCATTACTCCTTCTGTCTCATAATGTAATACTTTTTTTGACAGGGAGTATTTATAAGACTCCATTTCAGCTCATTTCACTGATATGCAGCACACTTTCACACAATTTAACTGAGTAGCAAATTACAGTATGAGGCTCTGAGCATGATTTGTGGCTCACATTCCCCAACTACGAGTGGTGCACACGTGTGATGGACACGTTGATGCAGGTCCGGTGCGTTGGCGCCTGGATCAAGTTTGGCCGAAGGAACCAAGCAATGCACACTTCGGGTGCTATGGAGTATAAGATGAACACTTGGCGTGACAAGGTGTACAACCAGGGGCGGAGCTAGAATTTGAGTATGGGGGGGGGGGGGGGGGGGGGGGGCGAGCCACGTTGACTAAAGAAAAGTGATCACCGCGAAAAAATAAGTACCGTAATATTATTAACAACTAGATGTTTTTTTACGTCAATAACTAGATGTTTTGCTATATTTCGATGAGGTTTTGGTTATATGAAACATGAATATTTAATTAAATATTAGTCATTTCACGAGTAGTTAACCTGCTTGCTAGCAATTTCCTTTCATTATAGATTATCCTATAATTTCGAAGCAAGTCATTCCCACTGAACCAGGATTGGTAAAAAAAAATGCGCATTAGCCTCATTAACAGTATTACTAGGTCGAGAACTCGAAACAACATACTCTCTCCGTTCCAAAATAAGTGTCGGAAACAAATTGAAACTAAATTAGAATCATAAATCACACCATCAATCAAAATAACTAAAACCGAATGTACAATTTCAACACGCACAAGATTAGAGATGATAGGGATCAGTAGAGATAGATAGTTCTCAATATATAGTGCCAACCTTAGCTGAACCCCTAGAGGATTGACAGAGTGCAGTCTGGATGATTCGCCAGTTGCGGAGCCGGTGTCGCCTGATTTTAATCGACTTCGCGAGCAGTGAGGGCACGAGGCAGCGGCCGCTGGCAGCGCTAATCTCTCAAGGTCACAAGTTAATCACGTTGGAGTTGGCTTGATTTAGGGTAACGCCAGGAGCCAAGTACTAGTCTATGGCCACGAGTGGGCTTTTGTATGGGCCTTTTTCCCCAGAATTCTTCATAATCTCCGTTTGGGTTAAGGGGGGCCAGGTACGTAGATTTCTCAGTCTAGTCGCTAATTACGCATCGCTTCTGAATAAATCATCGATCGTTAGGGGGGCCAGGCCCCTGCTCGCCTCCCCTTGGCTCCGCCACTGTGTACAACACCGAACCTCGCGGTGACGGTGTTGGCCCTGGTGCGAACTGAACTTCATTGAAGTGCGGTTGGTTTTAAGTGGATATGCCTACTTTCAATTTGGAACCCAGCATCTCCCGAACATTCGGCGGGAGCCCTTCCCTGATCAAACGAAACGTTCATTGGGAATGAGTCCCGAATGAACGTGCGATGTCCTACTTCTGGCCCATCAAAAACAATCTGACTTGGGCCTCCTGGCCCAACACAATCCCCTTTATCCAAAAGAATTAAAGAGTGAGAAACTGTATCAGAAAAGGAAACTATTATGTATAAAAAACAGGAAAAACAAACGAACGAGATATGAGTGAGTTTTTGCCATGTAGGGTACAAACAATTTGACCTGTTATGTAGTATACAAGTCTTTGCCGTATACAAAACAACAATTTACAAATTGTTACTATAGAATGCCAAGAAAATCATGCAAATGCTAAAAATTGCCGTGGAAAAAAATAAATAGTAAAGAGACTTTAATTTTTGCGGTGTTGTTAATAAACATGATGGCAAATATGGAACATATTACAAAATGGACAAGGCAAAAAGCATGGCAAAAAATCCTTGGAAATTTGCCATCTAAAAGCATGGCAAAAAGTTTTGGAAAAAAATGAAAAATCAAAGATCAAAATGCAAAAGGTTATAAAAAATGTTTATAAGTCACATTACACATATCTATTTGGCATGATGGCAACAGTATGCATAATTCTTTTGCCACATGGTCGAAATTTTCACGGTACATTAGGTAGGTTTGCCATGGTAAATATAAAATAAATTTGCCATGGGCTGTGGAGTTAAATTGCTATGGGATTTATAGTTAAATTTCCCATGGTTTAAAGGTTAAGTTTCCATGGACTTTAAATTAAAATTGCCATGGGTTTTTAAAATAAATTGCCATGGGAAAAGGTAAAAAAATGCCATGGGCTATGAGCAAAACTTGCCATGGCTCTAAAGTTAATTTACCATGGCTGCAAGGTTAGTTTTCCGATGCACTAAAAATAAACCTCCCATGGGTTGCGAAAATTAAATTGCCATGGATGTAAGGTCAAATTTGCCATGGACTATGATCAAATTTTGCCATGAGTTGTATAGTTAATTTGCCATTGTTGTAAGGTTAAATTTGCCATGGGGTGTGAAGTTAAAATGCCATGGGGTGTGAAGTTAAAATGCCATGGGTGTAACATAATAGAATTTGACATGCCCCATAAACTACATTTGCCAAGCTCCGTGAACTTAAGTTGCCATGTTCCATTAGAAAGTATTTTCTTTGTCATTCATGCAAAAGAGAGATAATTTGCCATGATGCATAAACTACAAATGTCATCCTCCATGAACTTAAATTGCCATGGTTGCATAGAAAGTAATGTTTTGCCATGTTGCAAGAGAAAATATTTTTTTGCCATGATCTACAGTAAAAAAAAAGCCATACGTGTATATATGGACACAACATCAGCACAGTGGTGCTGGTACATAAACCGGATGAAGAACTGCTTGGGGGTAGTACTTCACCACCTCGACGTCGGCCGGACGCGCTGCTGGTACATAAACAGGATGAAGAACTGCTCAGGATGGTGCTTCACCACCTCGACGTCGGCCGGACGTGCTGCTGGTACATAAACTGAAAGTGTGTTATATCGACTAGAGGGGGGTGAATAGGCGATTTTTATGAAAGTCTTCAAAACATGAAAGTTTCGAAGACAAATGATAGAAATGAACCTATTTCCATGCAGCGGAAGATAGACTACACTAGACAGACAATAGTCAAGCATTCAATAAAGTGAAACCACACTGACTAATAGTAGCTAGGCAGTAAGGATCATGTACACAGTGAAGATAAATAGATAAAGCAAATAGGCACTGACTTTACAAGAGCCAACTGTAAATAAAGAGATGAGAAGGATAGAACCAGTGTGCGTGACGAATACAAAGGTTTGGTAGACCAGTTCCAACTGTTGTGACAGTTGTACGTCTGGTTAGGGCGGATAGGTATTTAAAACTGAGGACACTCAGTCCCGGACACTTAGTCCTGAGCACACAGTTCAGAACACTTAGTCCTCTCCGTATTCCCCTTGAGCTAAGGTCACACAGACCTCACTCAATCACTCTGGCAAGTCTTCAAGGTAAACTTCCAAACCTTCACAGACTTCGTTCACCGACGATTCACAATGACTCTTGGACGCTCAGAACGCGACGCCTAACCGGCTGGAGGATTCACAGTCCTCAAGTGTAATAAGTTTTCAGATCACACAGACAAGAAGACTTAAGTGATGCCTAACACTCTTTGGCTCTGGGTGGTTAGGGCTTTATCCTCTCAAGAAATTCTCTCTCAAAGGCTTCGAGGTGGGTTGCTCTCAAACGACAAAAGCCGTACTTTAACTCTGAGCAGCCAACCATTTATGATTGTAGGGGTGGGCTATTTATAGCCACTAGGCAACCCGACCTGATTTGTCCGAAATGACCCTGGGTCACTAAGGAACTGACACGTGTTCCAACGGTCAGATTTCAAACACACACGACAACTTTACTTGGGCTACAAGCAAAGCTGACTTGTCCAACTCTGAACAAGATTCCCTCTCATAGTCTTCACTCGAAGACATAGGATTTTGGTTAAGCATCACTTCAGTCATTCTGACTGGTTTTCTTGGACCCCACTTAACAGTACGGTGATCCTATGACTCAACAAAGAAGAAAAAGAACTACGAAAGATCTAAGTCTTCGCGCTCCATAGTCTTCATGCAATGTCTTCTCTTATCATAGTCTTCAAGGTGAATGTCTTCACTTATCACCTTTGACTTCAATGTCTTCATACATTTTTAGGGGTCATCTCTGGTAGAAAAACCGAATCAATGAGGGACTTCTACCTGTGTTATCCTTCAATTCTCACAAACACATTAGTCCCTCAACTAGGTTTGTCGTCAATACTTCAAAACCAACTAGGGGTGGCACTAGATGCACTTACAATCTCCCCCTTTTTGATGATTGATGACAAACTAGTTGAAGTTTTCAACGGGGAATATAATATGTGAAATTATAAAGGATAATGAATTGTCTTCATAAGTTGCAAGGGCTCCCCCTGAAGACGTGGATATAAGTAATTTGCTTTTGGAATGCAAATGCACATGGCAGGTTGTACTTATGGAGATCCTCTTCAACTTATGATGACAATTCATCATGCATGAAAGGTGTGTGAACATAATGACATGCATAATGAAAAATGGACGTCTGCAAAATGATCTGAGTGCGGAATTTATCGTCGCACATGCGGAATTTATCATCGCATCACAAAATAGCAAATAAGTAGCAGACGACCATCGAGTTTAAGTGTTACAACTCAAAGAACCAAATGTATCAAAACGAGAGTTGTAAACACTAGGCAAAACATAAAGTAACCGCCCATATGGACCCGGTTGAAGACTATCAAACTCATATGCTTCTCCCCCTTTTGTCAGTGAGGACCAAAAAGGTTTGAAGACATAGAGCATCTACTCGTTCCCATGAAGAGTAGGTGAAGCAGCAGGGTCGTCGGTGGTGTTCGGTGGTGCAGAAGAACTTGGGGCAGTGTCGAGGCGTGCAGAAGTAGGGGGCGGTGAAGTGGCATCATCTTCGTCCTCGATCACTCTGGCATTCACAGTTGCCGCAGAGGAAGAGAACTCAGAGTCTTCAAGAGATGAAGTTCGTCGCAGCACAGCCCTTCGGGGAGGTGTGGAGTCAAACTTGAAACGTTCAGAGAAGCCATCCTCTTGAAGATCATCCTCAGAACACATAAGCGTCAGCCCTTTCCATGTACGCCGACAGGTTTCATGGGCAACAAAGGCATTCTTGGTGGCAAGATTGCGAATGCGGTTGACATCCACCAAGAGGCCTTGCATTTGGCGCTTCAGCCAGTCATGATGCCTATCCTATTTCTGATGAAGAGCAACCAGAAGCTCTCGGTCATTGAGAACACGAGATCGCTTCTTGGGTCGTTGGGCAATAGTGCTTTCAGTGGCTTCAGTAAGAGCACGATGAGGTGCACGTGTAGTACCAGCCAGAGGATAAACACGAGTGACTGCTTCAACTCCTTCAATGTTCTGAGTGAAACTTTGGTGCTCCGCATTCTGAAGACTAAGAGGTTCCTTGGCAGGCTCTGGATAAATGGCTTCAACGGACATATCCACATCAGGCAGAAAGATCCGATGATTGCGAGCAAATGGCTGATATGAGATAGCTGAGTGGAGTTTAATCAGCCGCATTATCCATGGAGCGTAGAACTTCAAGCCAAAGAGATCAGATCCTGATGCAGCAAGTTGGCGGATGAAGAAGTCTTGTGTATTGAAGTATTTGCCATGAAGAATATAGAAGACCAAAGTCTTCATTGCACCTTCCAGCTTTGCATGTGGAGAATGTCCTTTGATGGGCCAGAGAGTTCGCCTTATAATGTGATAGATGGTCCTTGGCAGATACTCCATGTCTTCAACAAAGAACTCCTTAGGATATGCAGTGTCTTGTGGCAAAGGCTTCATCATACTGAGCATCTGACTCATGTTCGGTTCAGGCTTCTGAAAGATGCTCTCCATAGCTTCACTGTGAAGCTGACAGCCAGGTTCATAGAGATCTCCAGGAGTGGGCAGACCAGTGAGCTCAATGATATCAAAGGCTTTGGCTTCGTGATGAACATTTCCTGTCATCCACTTAAGGACCCAAATCTTCGGATCTCTGTTGTAACCACGTATGTGAAGTGTGGCATAAAATTGGAGCAACAACTCTTCATTTCAGTGCTCTTGGTCGGTGACGAAAGGCAACAATCCAACCTCTTTGAAGCAATCCAGAGCTTCTTCCAAACAAGACAGACCAGCTATTGCTTCGGTGTCAAGACGCATATGTGGGAAGATGCGACCTTGATTGTACAGAATGCAGGAGTAATAGCTTCGCCGCGGATAGCTCCAGAACCGATCAGAAGATATTCGTTCCCTTGAGTAGGGTTCTTGGAGCTATTGAAGAAGGTGTTGTCTGCTTTGAAGTCGTTGACATTGAAGGATCCAGGTGTTGTTGCAGGACCTGGAAATCTGGGCAACCTTGGCATTGGCTTCTGTACCTGAGGCCTATGCTCAATATGATAGTCAAACTGAGAACCAGCAGCAGGCGCAGGAATAGAAGCAGTAGCATCATTGGCTTCGCTGACTTCTGGTTCTTGGGTTGGTGTAGGCTCCACATTTGCTTCAGCCATGACAATGTCAGTGGCTTCATTGGTGTTGGTGGTGGCAGCCTCAAGATTTTCTACCTCCACTTGATGAGCTCGAGGGTCGGGCACAAACACGTTCTCCTCGAGAACAACTTCTTCAATAGTTGGGGGAGTAGGGGCATGTTCGTCTTCTTGGGTGTCGTCGGCTGATGCAGCCGGAATGTCTTCAGCAGCTTTAGCCTCGGACTCGGTGACTTGAGACCTTGGTCCTTTGCAAAGCCTGCGTAACGCTGGCGACGCTTTTGAAGATGGAGTCGGCTGGGTCTCAAAGTCATCTTCTTCTTCTTGCCGGGGTGGTGTGACTCGTTGTTGTGGGTGATCAGCCCATGATGCATCCTGAGCAATTGGCGTCAGAGGACGACCAATGCTGATGAGTTCGCTGTGCGTAAGCACAGGCGATGATACCTGTTGGTGCTCGATCAGAGGAAGAACTAAATCATCGTCAATATTGTCATGGTGACCAATGTCTTCAGCAGCGGTGGGATCAACTGCTGGAATGTCTTCAGCTTCATGAGCCTCTATGAAAGCAGGCTCATGGACACTCAGTTGGCGCTCTTAATGTTCAGCGACAGGGCGTGATGAAGCTATGTACCTAGGGTAGGGGCATGGACCTGTCCAAACTGACCTACCCAAGGACATCTCCAGAAGAAATCATCTTTCAATCGACTTGGAGGTGTTCCACTCGACAGACTCGAAGATACTCGACCAAGAAGCAACCACTCGACCAAGACCAAGCCACTCGACAGTCAGGAGACCTAAAGGCACTCCGCATGATAACGGTCGGTTATTAAGTAGCTTTTATGGTCATCATAGCATTTTATTACTAGCGTTACCAGTAACGCACTGCCTTAATGTACATTGAACCCTTTGTAACGTGGGCTGGCTGGGGTCCTGGCGCACTCTATATAAGCCACCCCCCTCCTCCAAGACAAGGGTTCGCACCCCTGTAATTCATACACGCATAATCCAGTCGACCGCCTCCGGGCTCCGAGACGTAGGGCTATTACTTCGTCCGAGAAGGGCCTGAACTCGTAAACCTTGCGTGCTTACAACTTCTCCATAGCTAAGATCTTGCCTCTCCATACTTACCCCCCTACACTACTGTCAGACTTAGAACCTCGACAGTTGGCGCCCACCATGGGGCTGGTTCTTTAGCGTTTTGTTGGAGGAGTTGTGATCTTTTCCGACCCGAATCATCATGGTTTTCGGCGGAGTTTTGGTGGAGGGCCGCGAGATCCTTCTCGGCGCGCTCACGTTCATCGCCGACGACTCCGTTTGGCTTCAGGAGGCTCCGCTCGACGTGGACGCACTCCCTGTCCACGGGGCAACACACTTTAGTGCGTGCGTCCGCGGCGTTCTCCTGCGGCAACCGTCGACCCCCTACCGGTCGGCTCCTGTGTTGTCCTCCCTCCTTGTTTCCCGCCGGCGCAAGCGCTCCGGTCGGTCGAGACTTCAGCGGTGGGTGAGACATGCGGTGGCACGCCAGTCGGCCACCCCTCAAGTTGCGACGATCGAGCCCGACGAATCCCTCTACGGCCTACTCGACCTGTCGACTGGCTCCGCAGAGACCGCATCCGAGTGCGACAGCAGCGATCCGGCGGTGGAGGTTCTGATGGTCGATGGACCGCCTAGTTCTCCCGGTTGTCCCCGCACCTATGGAGGCGCGGGTGAAGGTGACCCGTCGCGTCTCCATGAGGAATATCTTCTCGAGCCTCTCACGTCGCTGCAGAGAGAAGCACTTCGCCGCCGGAACATGGATGCACTGCACACTCCTATCGTTGGAGAAACCCCCGAGGCTCGTGCCTTGGAAGACGCGCGCCTGGCAAACTTGGCCGAGCACACTCGACTGGAGAACCTCCAGCGAGCACTCGACGAGTGTGCCCGACAACGGGTTCCCGAATCCAGTCGACTCAGCTCTTCCCGCCCCCGCAGGTATATCGAACTCCGATTCAAAATTTAGCAGCTGCAGCCCGTATAGCAGAGTCGATTCAGCCTTCCCAGTCGGAGGCTGGCAGAGGCTTGCTGCAGATCAGAGCATTACTCCGGGCAGTAGGAGACCAGAATTCCGTTGTTTCTCAGTCGCGGAACAGGATTCACAGCATATCCATTGCCGCGGACACAGTCCAGTCGGCTCATAGCTCAATATCGCCCCCGAGGCGTGAAGGACGTGGGGACCGGCGTAATCAGTATGGGAACCGTGAGCAATATGATCACCGATTCGATTGTGATGATCGACGTTGAGTGCCCACCCCTCCCCCAAGGAGCGGGTCATATGCGCCTCGACAACAGGATGACAGGCGCCCTCGTAGTGTTGGGTGAAGGATTCCAGTCGACTCCAGGGAGCCAGGCTTTGATGCGAGATCCATTCTCGTTCAAGGTTTGGTCGGCAGGAACAGAGCTCACCGGGAAGGTCACGACAGAGATGCTCCTGCCAGCAGCAGAGCACATGTTTCGGGCCAGAGTGCTTTAGTAGAGCCATCAGGGCCGCTGTGATTCCTCCCAACTTCAGGTTGACGACTGGAGTCAGCAAGTTCACTGGCGAGTCCAAGCCCGATACTTGGCTTGAAGACTACCGAGTGGCCGTCCAGATTGGCGGCGGCAATGATGAAGTGGCCATGAAACACCTGCCTCTCATGTTGGAGGGCTCGGCCAGAGCATGGCTGAACCAGTTAGCACCCAGCAGCATTTACACTTGGGAAGATCTCGCCCGAGTGTTTGTCACCACATTTGAAGGAACATGCAAGAGGCCGGCAGGGCTGACGGAACTGCGGTCTTGCGTGCAGAAGCCGAATGAAACCTTGAGGGATTACATTCAGAGATGGATCACGTTGCATCACACGGTAGAGAATGTGCCTGACCACCAAGCAGTCTGTGCCTTCAAAGAAGGCGTCAAGTACAGAGAACTGAATCTGAAATTCGGTCGGACCGGAGATATGTCTCTGAACCGGATGATGGAGATTGCCACCAAGTACGCTAATGGTGAAGATGAGGATCGACTCAGGAGTGGCAAGCTCAAATCAGTCGCCCAAGAAACCGGAGGAAATCCCAATCGGAAACAGAAGCGGAAAGCCGAGCCGGCTGCTCCTGGGGAAGCCTTAGCTGTAACCCAAAGGGAAACCTAAAGGACCTTGGAACCCCAAGAAAGTTAAAGACCAGGACGGAAATGATGTGTTGGATTTGCCATGTCTCGTCCACACCAAGAAAGATGAAGAGGGTAATTTCATTTACCCGAAACATACCACTCGACAGTGTCGACTCTTGATCCAGCAGTTCCAGGGCAAGCAGCCCAAAGATAAGGAAAAGGAGTCGGACAAAATTGAGGACAAGGAAGATAGTGACGACGGATACCCTCAGGTCAATTCCACTCTGATGATTTTTGCTGATGTTGAAAGCAAAAGTCGACTGAAAGTTATCAACCGAGAGGTGAATATGGTCGCTCCGGCGACACCCAGTTATCTGAAGTGGTCTCAGACTGCCATAACATTCGACCGGTCCGATCACCCAACGCACATCGCCACCCCTGGGAGGCAAGCTTTGGTGGTCGACCCAGTTGTTGAAGGCACTCGACTGACCAAAGTCCTGATGGATGGTGGCAGTGGTTTGAACATATTATATGCTGAGACGTTGAAAGGGATGGGCATTCCGATGTCCAGACTCAGTGCCAGCAACATGAGTTTCCATGGAGTCATTCCTGGGAAGAAGGCTGAATCACTCGGCCAGATTGCTCTTGATGTGGTTTTCGGTGATTCCAAGAATTACCGCAAAGAAAAGTTGACATTTGAAGTTGTAGACTTCCAGAGTGCCTACCACGCTATTTTGGGCAGGCCGGCTTATGCACGCTTCATGGCCCGACCATGTTATGTGTATCTCAAATTGAAGATGCCTGGCCCCAAAGGTGTGATCACTATTACGGGCAATCGGAAGAAAGCGGAAGAATGTTTTCAGAAAGGTTCGAAGATCGCCGATGCTCAGATGGCAGTGGTGGAGTTGCAGGAATACCAGAAGACTGCAGACCCGAGTGATTTGTTGCGAGCCAAGAAGCCCGCTACAGAATCAGCTTTTCAGTCGACTGGCGATACGAAGACAGCTCACATCCACCCGACCGACCCCAGCGCTGCTCCAACTCATATCTCGACAACACTCGACTCCAAATAGGAAGAAGCGCTCATCCAGTTCCTCCGTGAGAACTGGGACATTTTCGCATGGAAGCCTTCTGACATGCCGGGTGTTCCCAGGGAGCTGGCTGAGCACCGCCTAAGAGTCGACTCAAAAGTAAAACCTGTCAAGGAACATCTCCGACGGTCCGCCGTCCAGAAGAGAAAGGCCATTGGCGAGGAGGTGGCTCGGCTCTTAGCAGCGGAGTTCATCCGAGAAATCTACCACTCCGAGTGGCTCGCCAACGTTGTTATGGTCCCCAAGAAGGACAAGTCACTTCGCATGTGCATTGACTTTAAACATATCAATCGGGCCTGCCCGAAAGATCATTTTCCTCTCCCCCGCATCGATCAGATAGTCGACTCGACTGCGGGATGTGAGCGACTGTCTTTTTTAGACGCCTATTCCGGGTACCATCAGATCCGTCTGTATGGACCTGACGAGATCAAAACAGCCTTCATCACTCCATTCGGGTGCTTCTGTTATGTTACCATGCCGTTCGGCCTCAAGAATGCCGGAGCCACATTCATGAGGATGATTCAGAAGTGTTTGCTCACTCAAATCAGTCGGAATGTGGAGGCGTACATGGATGATATTGTGGTCAAGTCACGGAAGGGTTCCGACCTGCTGACTGACCTTGCTGAAACCTTTGCCAACCTCAGGAGGTATGATATCAAGCTTAATCCATCAAAGTGCACATTCGGAGTTCCTGGCGGAAAATTACTCGGTTTTCTCGTTTCCGAACGGGGAATCGACGCCAATCCAGAAAAAGTCGGTACTATACTCCGAATGAAAAGTCCTGTGCGAGTGCACGACGTCCAGAAGCTTACTGGTTGCTTGGCCGCCCTAAGTCGATTCATATCTCGTCTCGGTGAAAAGGCATTGCCTCTTTACCGATTGATGAAGAAGTCCGACAAGTTCGAGTGGACTCCTGAAGCTGATGCAGCGTTTGCAGAGCTCAAAGCTCTGCTCTCCACCCAGCCGGTGCTTGCTGCCCCAATCAGCAAGGAGCCTTTGCTGCTTTACATTGCAGCCACAGGACAAGTCGTCAGTACGGTACTTACGGTCGAGCGGGAAGAAGAAGGAAAAACCTTCAAAGTTCAGCGCCCAGTATATTATATTTCTGAAGTCTTGACCCCATCGAAGCAAAGATATCCTCATTATCAGAAGCTTGTATATGGGATTTATATGACCACAAAGAAAGTTGCTCACTACTTCTCTGATCATTCCATTACAGTCGTCAGCGACGCTCCATTGTCAGAGATCCTGCATAACAGGGATGCAACTGGTCGAGTGGCAAAATGGGCGATTGAACTCCTTCCTCTAGATATCAAGTTTGAGGCAAAGAAAGCTATCAAGTCCCAGGCAATCGCAGATTTCGTCGCCGAGTGGATTGAACAGCAACTGCCGACTCAGGTTCACTCGGAGCATTGGACCATGTTCTTCGACGGCTCCAAGATGCTGAATGGTTCCGGTGCCGGAGTGGTGTTGGTCTCCCCCAGAGGAGATAAACTCAGATATGTTCTTCAAATCCACTTTGATTCCTCCAATAACGAGGCAGAATACGAAGCACTTTTATATGGGTTGCGCATGGCCATTTCACTCGGCGTCCGTCGCCTCATGGTCTATGGCGACTCAGATTTGGTGGTTAATCAGGTGATGAAGGAATGGGACGTCAGAAGTCCAGCCATGACTGGTTATTGCAATGCAGTGAGAAAGCTGGAGAAGAAATTCGAGGGGTTAGAGCTTCATCACATACCCCGACTGAAAAATCAAGCAGCTGATGATCTGGCAAAAATAGGTTCCAAAAGAGAAGCCATTCCCAGCAATGTGTTTTTGGAACACATCCACACACCATCAGTTCAGGAGGATCCCTTCACTGAAGAGGCCCCGCAGCCAAAAAGTGCCACGGATCCGACTGAAGTTGAAATTCCAGCTATGGTCGACCTGATCATGGAAGTCTTGGTCATCACTCCCGTCTGGACAGTACCGTACATCGCGTACATCCTAAGGAAAGAACTCCCAGAGGACGAAGAAGAGGCTCGACAGATCGTCCGTCGATCCAAGGCCTTTACAGTCATAAAGGGACAGTTATATAGAGAAAGCGTGACTGGGGTCAGCCAGAAGTGTATTACACCAGAAGAAGGTCAGATGATCCTTGATGATATCCACTCGGGGACCTGTGGTCATCATGCGTCCTCTCGGACCATTGTGGCTAAAGCATACCGAGCAGGATTCTACTGGCCAAGAGCCAATGAAATGGCAAAAGAGATAGTCGACAAATGTGAAGGATGTCAGTATTACTCCAATATGTCGCACAAGCCCGCGTCAGCCCTGAAAACCATTCCACTCGTCTGGCCCTTCGCTGTTTGGGGGCTGGACATGGTTGGACCACTGAGAACGGGTAGGAGCGGCTTCACTCATGTACTGGTAGCAGTCGACAAGTTCACCAAATGGATTGAAGCCAAGCCTATCAAGAATCTTGATGCTTGCACTGCTATCAGTTTCATCAGAGAGTTGATATTCAGATATGGAGTTCCGCACAGCATCATCACTGACAATGGGTCAAACTTCGATTCCGACAAATTCAGGGCCTTTTGCGCCTCTCAGGGCACTCGGGTCGACTATGCTTCGGTCGCTCACCCCCAGTCGAATGGGCAAGCAGAAAGGGCAAACGGCCTAATTCTCAAAGGACTGAAACCCCGATTGATGCGCGATCTCAAGCACGCAGCAGGTGCATGGGTCGACGAGCTTCCATCAGTCCTTTGGGGATTGAGGACAACCCCGAACCGATCGACCGGAAGAACCCCATTCTTTCTGGTCTACGGAGCCGAGGCAGTCTTGCCGAGTGACCTGCTTCACAACGCTCCCCGAGTCGAGCTCTACTCTGAAGATGAAGCAGAACAAGCCCGGCAGGACGCAGTCGACCTCCTGGAAGAAGAAAGAGAAATGGCCATGATCCGATCGACCATCTATCAGCAAGACTTGCGTCGATTCCATGCCAGAAACGTGAAGAGTCGAGCCTTCCAAGAAGGAGACTTAGTCCTCCGAGTGGATCAGCAGAAACCACACAAACTCGCTCCTACTTGGGAAGGCCCCTTCATAGTCACCAGAGTCCTCCACAATGGAGCATACCACCTCTACAATGTCGATCGCCAGATTGATGAGCCGCGAGCCTGGAATGCGGAGCTCCTCCGCCCCTTTTATACTTGAATTCTCACTCGGATGAGATGTAATAAGAAAAAACTCCTGTAGTTTATTTATCAAAGACAAGAGCGTTATAATTTTCCCAGTGATTATTATTGTTTTTGTTTGCGTGAGAAATCCCCCAGTGGGTGGCTTAGCTGCGAATCCGCTTCGCCTAAGTTTGTAAAAATAATTTCCTACCGAGTGGCGAGCCAGCCTCCCACTCGGGGGCTTAGCTGCGAATCCGTTTCGCCTAAGTATTTAAAAAATCCTACCGAGTGGAGAGCAACCCTCCCACTCGGGGGCTTAGCTGCAGTCCAGTACTCGCCTAAGATTCTCTCACTTGGAGACTTAGCTGCAGTCTGGCACTCGCCTAAGTTTGAAAAAATCCTACCGAGTGGAGAGCAATCCTCCCACTCGGGGGCTTAGCTGCAGTCCAGTACTCGCCTAAGTTCTCTCACTTGGAGACTTAGCTGCAGTCCAGCACTCGCCTAAGTTTGAAAAAATCCTACCGAGTGGAGAGCAATCCTCCCACTCGGGGGCTTAGCTGCAGTCCAGTACTCGCCTAAGATTCTCTCACTTGGAGACTTAGCTGCAGTCTGGCACTCGCCTAAGTTTGAAAAAATCCTACCGAGTGGAGAGCAATCCTCCCACTCGGGGGCTTAACTGCAGTCCAGTACTCGCCTAAGTTCTCTCACTGGGAGACTTAGCTGCAGTCCGGCACTCGCCTAAGTTTGAAAAAATACTACCGAGTGGAGAGCAATCCTCCCACTCGGGGGCTTAGCTGCGGTCCAGTACTCGCCTAAGTTCTCTCGCTTGGAGATTTAGCTGCAGTCCGGCACTCACCTAAGTTTGAAAAAATCCTACCGAGTGGAGAGCAATCCTCCCACTCGGGGGCTTAGCTGCAGTCCAGTACTCGCCTAAGTATCTGAAAATCCTACCGAGTGGTGAGCCAGCCTCCCACTTGGAGGCTTAGCTGTAGTCCAGTACTCTCCTAAGTACAAAACACATCTGAATCCTCAAGGACGACGAGGTGCAGGTCGACTGCCACCTTCTCCGTGAGAGCTTCGCCACAAATACAATGTGCGCTCCATCCTGCTCTGCAGTAACGAGGTGCAGGTCGACTGCCACCTTTTCCTTGAGAGCTTCGCCACAAATACAATGTGCGCTCCGTCCCGCTCTGCAGTAACAAGATGCAGGTCGACTATCACCTTCTCCTTCGGAGCTGCGCCATAAATACAAAAGTTGTCTCGAATGAAGAACGATTCCCACTCGACGGGGGATTCATGAAGATATTTAACGATAAACCAAGTTCAGATAAACCCTAAAGGTTCCGGACCACAGATCGAAGTGCTCGGGCTTTCAGCCCGAAAGAGTTTAACGGTTACAAAAACCACTCGGCATCCCGAGGCAAATTTAAGGTGAGGCATAAAAGTTTGTTCACTCCGCGGGAGGAGGACTAGCAGGCTCGACGAACTCGTCTAGGTCGACGCCGTCGGCGATCCGAGTGGCTGCAGCGATGAAAGTCTCCATAAAAGATCGGAAGTCATGCTTCTGGGTGTTGGCGACCTTGATTGCCGCTAGCTTATCTTGACGCACCTCCTTGCAATGGACGCGAACCAGAGACAGGGCCACATCAGCTCCACACCGGGCAGAAGATTTCTTCCACTCCTGCACTCGATCAGGGATTTCGTTAAGTCGAGTCATCAGGGACTCGAGATCATTCTGGGGCGTGGTCTCTGGCCAAAGTGCCGGGTCGATCCGCGACATGGCGACCTTCAGTCGAGCCAAGTAGTCCACGACACCGTCGATGCGGGATTCCAGTCGGAGCAGATTCATGGCAGTTTCATCTTTTACGGGAGAATTGATTGGGTCCAAACCTGGCTCAATCCGCCCAGTCTCCTCCTCGAAGTTCTGGCAAAACTCTGCATTCACGATCCAAGGATAAGTCAATTTTCGTACACTGAGTCGACATAAAAAAATCAGTCGGAACAAAATGTGCACCTTCAAGCTTGATGAACAACTTCTTGGCAAGGCTCCTCAGATAGCTCTCCAGATCGTCCCTCCTGCGAGCAATGCTTTCCATCTTCTCGCCCAGGATGAGATTCTCCTTCTTCCAGCGCGAGCACTCCTTGTTGGCGTCATTCAGAGCAGATTTCAGCCTGGTATTCTCTTCTTCCAACTGGCCGACCGAAGCCAGTTTCTGTTCAGCTAGAGCGGTTCTGTCGTCAGCCTCCTTTCGAGCAGCATCCAAATCCTGATCCTTCTTCGCCAGAGCTTCTCTCAGTTTTTCTACAAAGAAATGATGCCTGATTCAGAAAGAGCAGAAGGGTACTCAAGCCTAAGACAGACCAGTCGACAAATTCGTTTTACCAGTGGCGTCGTCCTTGACCCTTTGCAGCTCTGTCTTGGCCAGCTCCAAGTCAAGGTTCAGTTGGATCTGCTGTTTCTCCAAGTCAGCAAAGCGAGCTCCAAGATCACAAGATTTCTGAAATCAAAGGGGAGAAGTTATTTTTACAGCGAAAAACAACAAAGTCAATAAGTACTAAGGCTACGGTCGACTGCCCGCAGTCCACCATAGCCTCGGGGACTACACCCAGTGGGTGCACTTTGCGTGCCCCCACCGGTTCTGATCCCACTCGACCGGCCCGCTGGAGTCGAGTGCAGGGAGTAAAAAAAAGAAGAGAGAAAGAACTCAGACCACAGTCGACTGCCAGCAGTCGACCGCGGTCTCGGGGACTACACCCAGTGGGTGCACTTGGCGTGCCCCCACCGGTTCTGACCCCACTCGACCAGACCGAGTGGAAGAGACAAACTATCAGTTCGGTTTACACTCGACAAAATACAAAGACTACAGTCGACTGCCCGCAGTCCACCGTAGTCTCGGGGACTACACCCAGTGGGTGCACTCAGCGTGCCCCCACTAATTCAAAGTTCAATCAACGCACCCAGTGGGTGTACTAACGCAAAGATTTTTGGAGCAAAGATTTTCGGAAAGAGTCTTCAGATATCATATCCTAACAGAACAAGCGGCGACCAACTAACCTGAATGTTGCTTTGGAGAGCTGAGCTGGCGTCGTAGGCAGCTTGACTAGCGTCCCGCACCATCTTCATCTTCTCCATCATGACGCCCGCCTGGCGTATAGCTTCCCTGGCAGCATTCACTTTGTCTTCTGGGACATGATGGGTCGCAAAAACTGAAGGTGGGTCGACAGGGGCCTGAGCAGTCGGCGAAGAAGGCAAGGCACTCGACAGTGGCACGGCGAAGGTAACAGAACCCCGATTGGTGTCACCAGTGTCCTGAACGACTGGTTCCGCCCTCGGCGTCGACTGTAGCGCCTCGCTTACAGGAGCTTGCCTATTCTTCCTCGTCAAAGACCTCTCGGGCTCTTCATCATCATCGGGGAGGTCAATAATGTTGGGAGCTGTGCAAAGTTCAATTGCCAAAATCACGTCACCCAATGATGCACATTGCAGTTGAATCGACCGAACAAAGACAGTATGGCAGAAATCATACCCAGATTAGAAGTGACCGCATCCTCCATCACCTCATCATCGTCCCTGTAAGCTGAGGTCCCGGAAGTGGCAGCGCTGACAGTTCCAAAGTTCGTCCAGTTAAAACAAGAAAAACAAACAGCGCGGAGCATCGAGTGAATACAAAGAGAGACACTCACGCGGAAGCGACGGGGATATCAATCTTGATCTTCGGCAACGCCTTCCGAGTCTTCGGCTCTGCAACTTTGGGGTGCTTTGGCGCCTTCTCAGTCGGGGTTGGTGAAGAGATCCGAGGACGCTTCGAAGACTGACCAGCCTGAGCAGTTGCCTTTTCGCGGGCGCTCGGTCGTTCTTGGTCAAGCTTGGATCGCCTCTCCCTGCGAGGGGGCGACTCGACTTCTTCTCCATCGCTTGAGTCGTCGCTTCCTCCATCCCCTTCACCGTCGGAAGTCCACTCGCCACTGTCGCCGCCACTCGCCTCGCCTTCCAGAGCTTGCTCTTGCTCTCCGTTGGGCATTGAATACATTTCAATAATGGCCTGAAAGAAAGCAGGGAGAACAAAGTCAGTCGACGCAGTATAGGCAGCTGCGCGAGTGAATTCAGATTACAAGCAAAAACTCAGAATCAGACCTTCTCTGGTGCATGAGACTGGTCGAATGGGGGAACTCTCCTGGCTCCCCTGGGGTTATCCTTGTTTCCGGTAATGCCCGACAGCCACTTCTCCAGTGTGTCGTCATCGACCTCCTCCGGGTGAATCCGAGTGGAGTCTTCAAGACCCGAATACATCCACATCGGATGGTCTCGGGCTTGAAGAGGCTGGATGCGCCGCTGAAGGAAGACCTCCAAGAGATCCATACCGGTGACCCCGTCACGGATAAGCTGGACCACTCGCTCGACCAGCACCCTCACCTGCGCTTTCTCCTCCGGGAGCACCTTCAAAGGGGATGGTTTCCTCACTCGGTCCATGGTAAAGGGAGGGAGGCCAGTCGACTGCCCTGGCGTCGACTGGTCTTTACAGTAAAACCAGGTCGACTGCCATCCGCGAACTGAGTCGGGAAGAATCATGGCCGGAAAGGAGCTTTTCCCTCTCATCTGGATACCAAGACCCCCACACATCTGGATCACTTGAGTCCTCTCGTCACTCGGATTAGCCTTTTTCACTGTCTGGGAGCGACAAGTGAAAATATGCTTGAAAAGACCCCAGTGAGGCCGGCAACCCAGGAAATTCTCACACAAAGAAATGAAAGCGACGAGATAAATGATTGTGTTGGGAGTAAAATGGTGGAGTTGTGCCCCAAAGAAGTTCAGAACTCCTCGAAAGAAAGGGTGAGGAGGCAAGGAAAATCCACGGTCGACGTGGGTGGCAAGAAGAACGCGCTCACCCTCCCGGGGTTGCGGCTCGGATTCCTTCCCCGGAAGCCGCGCCGAGTCATAGGGGATCAGCCCTCCCTCGGCCAGGTCGTCGAGGTCTTCTTGGGTGAGCTTCGAATGGATCCAGTTGCCCTGGATCCAGCCCTTTGGCAGGCCGGTTCGCGAGGAGGATCTGCCCCGACTGGTCGCCTTCCCCATTCGACCTCGCCGTCGCCTTCTTTGCCCACTCTAGAGCCGCCGTCTTCTCCTTCTCCATCGTCGTCGGCGAGACGCGTACGGAACGGTGGCGCTAGGGCGAGAGCAAGCGCAGTGGAGGAGCGTGAAGAGGAGAAGAGATAATGGGGACGCATTGTTCGGGAGACCTCGGTCCAACGCCTTATATGAGGCCGCTTCCGAGTGGCTGACTGGTAGGCCCGGGCGGTTCTGTCAAATCCCGTAACAATCGCGCGCGCGATACATGGCGAAAAAGGTGGCATGGGGATCGAGGCGGCTCCGCTCTATCCCATCCGATTACTGCGGCCTCTCCCGTCCCGCGCGCTTCCCAAAATTCAGATCCCACGAAATCTGCGGGCAGCGGAACAACTTGTCAAACCAAAGATCTCCTCCGCACCGTCACTTGGAGCCTTTCAAGTAAAGAAACTCACTCGACAAAAACCTAAGAATGGATCAAGGCGACTGGAAAGGAAGTCGCTGCCATCGCTCAGGTTCATTGATCCGAAACAAGAAATGCTCACGGCATGAAAAATGAGTCGGAGAAGTGCTCAATCCCATTCCCACTCAAACCTCGATCCATTAGGGGGCTAATGATGAAGCTATGTACCTAGGGTAGGGGCATGGACCTGTCCAAACTGACCTACCCAAGGACATCTCCAGAAGAAATCATCTTTCAATCGACTTGGAGGTGTTTCACTCGACAGACTCGAAGATACTCGACCAAGAAGCAACCACTCGACCAAGACCAAGCCACTCGACAGTCAGGAGACCTAAAGGCACTCCGCATGCTAACGGTCGGTTATTAAGTAGCTTTTATGGTCATCATAGCACTTTATTACTAGCGTTACCAGTAACGCCCTGCCTTAATGTACATTGAACCCTTTGTAACGTGGGCTGGCTGGGGTCGTGGCGCACTCTATATAAGCCACCCCCCTCCTCCGTGACAAGGGTTCGCACCCCTATAATTCATACACGCATAATCCAGTCGACCGCCTCCGGGCTCCGAGACGTAGGGCTATTACTTCCTCCGAAAAGGGCCTGAACTTGTAAACCTTGCATGCTTACAACTTCTCCATAGCTAAGATCTTGCCTCTCCATACTTACCCCCCTACACTACTGTCAGACTTAGAACCACGACAGGGCGAACCATGGAGATAGGTTCAACAATTAATGGCTCTATGGGAGCAGCCCGTTCCTTCTTGGTTTTCCGCTTCTTCTTGGAGGGAGCAGCAGCAGAGGCTTCAGGATGTTTCCTCTTTCTGGCTTCAGCCTCAGCAGTCCTCGTCTTCTTCAGTTCTGAAGTGGTAGACCTGGCTTTTGGCTTCGAGCCAGTCATGCTGGTTGGGAAGACAATGGGATGTGCTTCCTGCCTTGGTGTGTCGGGTTCGGCCATAGCGGGCTTCTTCTTCTTCTGCTTTGCAGTCATCCTGGGGTCGATGCCAGGATGCCCAAGGGCCTTGCGCTTCTCAGCCTCATTGTAGGCTTGCACACACTTGTCAGCCAGGCTCTTCATGCGCTCACGAGAACCTTGAGCTTCTTCACGCTTCTTGAGAAAGGCTTCTTTGAGCTCGTGCAGCATGATCTTGAAGTTCTTGACCTCTTGCACGCTGAGCTTGGCCATATGCTTCTTGAACTGAGATTTCTCAAAGTCAATCTTTTGCTTCAGTTCGACGATGCGCTGAGCTAGAGCTAGCTATAAAGCAATGGCGCCATGGAAGGCGACACTGAGGCCAATGGGAAGTTGCAGGTCTTCAAAGCTGAGGTTGGGCGTGTCAGACCACTCATCTATGAAGTCATGGATGGTTGCCACGTCAAAGAGAGGCAAATTGTTGAAGATTTCTGCTTCTTCTTTGCTCTTGATCAGTTGCTCAAGAGCGTCATCTGCAAGATCTTCATCACTGGACAGATCAATGGCATCGTTGCGCAGAATGGCAGCAGCAGTCAGTTCTTGGCTGGTGTGTGGTAGAGGCATCTTGACTTTCGGGGGCTTGGAGATACGTGACAGATCTTCAGACTGCACACTGTCTTCAGGAGGTGCAGTAGCCAGTGGCTTCGCCCGTGAGATTTTTGGTGCTAAGGCAGGCTTTGAAGCTTTAGGTTGCTTTGGCTTCTGCAGCTTTGGAGTAGGAGCTGGGGCTTCATCAGTGTCAGCATCATCATCAGAATGATCCACTTTGGCACCTTGAACTGAGATGTGAGTGATGAGGCCATCTAGGTTGTAGAAGGGCCCAACAAGATTGGGTTCAGCTTCGCGGGTGCCATCGGCACAGGGAGCAGAGGGACCAGGGTTGAAGTCTAGTCCCAATGACTTCTTATTCTGCTTCGTCAAATTCTGGGCAAACTGGAAGTTACGCTTGAACAGATTGTCATCACGACACCATAGCAGTGACGATGGGTCAGCATCCGCAGGCTGTGGTCCACGGACCATGCAGGGATAGAAGCCTTGTTCAATGGCTTCATCTCTGGACCTGGGTTGAAGATTTCTATATAGGATGTCTCCCCATGATCGCTTGATGGCATTCTTCTCAGCATATTCCTTTGTCACAAACCTGTACTTGAACCACTGTTCTGCCCAATATCGTTGAATCCATTGGATTCGTATCTTGCGCTGATTGTAATCCTCTTCTGGATCTGTCTTGTACAGTTCTGAGAGGTCATCGGGCAGATCTCTTGATGTTTCACCTCGACGCTTTCTGCCACCCTTCCTTGCTGATTTCTCTGCAGCCATGAACTTTAAACTGAATGGCTTCAATACGTTCAAAGGCTTCAAGGGCTTTCGCTTGCTGGACAAACATGAACTAGCTTCGGGATAATTTATATGATGCTGTAAGAATTCTGCAAATGAATGTAGACTATGAGAACCAAGGGATTCTTCCACGGACATGTACCTGTGACAGCATTAAGGTGCGAGGGAAGGGGAAGAGGTCATATGCATTCTCAGAAGATTTTGAAGATAAATCAGTTTAGAAGACATTGTCCTCATCATGCGAAGACATTCACTCATAGATAAGGAGTTGGTTCCAGATTTGTACGAATCCACGGATCAGTACAAGTGAGGAATCTAACTACTTTGTGAAGCATAAGTGAACATAGTAGGCATAATATGAGATGCAGTATGAAGTGGATCCAACATGTGTGAACAGAAACTGCTTGTGGTAGAAAGTGACGAATCTATAGGATCAAAGGGACCGTAAAAAGGAAGTTTTATTTACCACACAAGGAACTGCTAGACGGAGTGGAAGAGGAGGCCGAGCAGTTCGATCGTCCGTGCCCTAACTTGGCGACGGAGGACACCTACGGCAACGGTGGAGAAGACGATGTCCGCGGCCGGCGTGAAGACGGCGTCAGAGAGGTCGCGGCAGCTAAGCGCTTCATCGCCGGCGTCGTCGAGGGCTAGCGGTGGCACTAGGGTTCGTGCGAGAGTGGAAGAAAAGATAATGACTGTGGTAAGGCGTGTATTTATAGGGACAGGGACGACACAGCGTTATTACATAGGTGCCCCTGGCGATTCACATCTGAAGAACACGTGGCCATCATGCAACATATCGGAGGTTGTTCCACGTTCCCACGCACGTCTGGATTGTCGGGTGGTCGTTCCCACTTCTCCGGGTTTCAGGTGAAGGAATTAGCATTGAAAACGGACTTAATGTTTGTCTCTGTATCTTCTGCTGACAAGGACGCAGAGAAGATATTCGACAGTTTCAATAGAATGCATATGATTTGGAGAGATAGAGTTTGAGATAGAAATCATAGAGAGGTTAGGGTCCGATCACATTCACTTAGTTCAAAAGATTCAACAAGAAGACATAGCTATAAGTGAATGCTGTAGAGGACAGAACACTAGTATATATATATATATGATCAACATAATGAAGATAATCATGAAGACATGTTGAGATTGAAGCCAAACCAAATGTGAAGACACAGCAAATGTAACACCATGGGTAAAACACTTCAAACAGACGAATTTTGTGGTGGCGTTACCCACCGTATAGGAAGTATTAGACCCAGACACGGCGCACAATTATCGTGGCGCTCCGAAGTCAAATTCCACATTAATGTATTTACACTTAGAATGTATGTCTTCATTGATTGAAGATATACTTTACTTCGTGTGTTGCACATCTAAGTCATCAATATGCATAAGTGTTAGGATGTGTGCCTGATCACAGGACATTTGAGGATTCCAAGATATTTAGCTCGCACCGTAACTTGCAAAATCTCTTCTCATCCAAGGGCTTGGTGAAGATATCTGTCAATTGCTCTTCAGTGTTGACGTGTATGATATCAATATCTTCCTTCACAACATGATCTCCGAGAAAGTGATGACGAATTTCAATGTGCTTTGTCTTCGAGTGCTGAACTGGGTTGTTGGCAATCTTAATGGCGCTTTCGTTGTCGCAGTAGAGTGGCACTTGCTTCAGATAAATGCCATAGCCTTTGAGTGTTTGCTTCATCCACAGAAGCTGAGCGCAGCAAGATCTATCAGCAATGTATTCAGATTCAGCAGTGGAGAGAGATACACAGTTCTGCTTCTTTGAAGACCAACATACAAGTGATCGTCCCAAAAAATGACATGTGCCTGATGTAGACTTGCGATCCACCTTGTCACCAGCATAATCAGCATCCGAGAATCCAACCAGATCAAACTCTGAACCCTTTGGATACCATAATTCTAGAGTTGGGGTGTAAGCCAAATATCGAAGAATTCGCTTCACAGCTAAGTGATGCGATTCCTTTGGTGCCGCTTGGAATCGAGCACACATGCAAACAGTAAGCATAATATCTGGCCTAGATGCACATAGATTAAGTAAAGAACCAGTTATGGAGCGGTATACCTTTTGATCGAACTCTTTATCATTGTCGTCGGGGCCCAGATGATGTTTGGATGGCATTGGCGTCGTGAAGCCTTTGCAGTCTTGCATACCAAACTTCTTCAGGCAATCTTTGAGATACTTCTCTTGAGATATAAAGATGTCGTTGCGTTGCTGACGTATTTGAAGACCAAGGAAGAACTTCAGCTCACCCATCATGGACATCTGATATTGCTCTTGCATCATATATCCAAACTCTTTACTGTATTTCTGATTGGTGCAGCCGAAGATAATGTCATCCACATATATTTGGCACACAAACAATTCACCATCATATGTCTTTGTGAAGAGAGTGGGGTCGAGGGAACCGGATTTGAAGCCTTTGCTCTTCAGGAAGTCTTTGAGTGTGTCATACCAAGCCCGAGGGGCTTGTTTGAGGCCATACAGTGCCTTGTTGAGCTTGTATACCATGTCAGGATGTTTTGGATCTTCAAAGCCAGGCGGTTGTGCAACATACACTTCTTCTTCAATCTTGCCATTGAGAAAAGCGCTCTTCACATCCATTTGCTATAGAAGTATGTTGTGATGATTTGCATAGGCCAGAAGTATGCGTATGGCTTCAAGTCTAACCACAGGAGCAAATGTTTCATCGAAGTTAATCCCTTCAACTTGAGTGTATCCTTGAGCAACGAGACGAGCTTTGTTTCTGACAACTTGACCATGCTCATCTTGCTTGTTGCGATATATCCATTTGGTGCCTATTATATTGTGCTTCCAAGGATCAGGACGCTTAACCAGTTCCCATACATTATTCAGCTCAAACTGTTGAACAAGTGAGTGGACCTGGTGCATTGATAGTATCGATTATTCTCTCAATCTGCACTTCATTTGCAACACGAGGATGTACAGGACGAAGATTTTGCTCTTGCTGATCATTGTCATTGTTAGAGGGATTGTCTTTAGGCTGAGCATTATCTTCAGGTTGATCAGGTGCGGAGACGATAAGTCCTTCTTCGGGTTGAGCTTCAGAAGGTATGATTTCTCCAGTTCCCATAAGTTTGATTGATTCACTGGATGGAACTTCATCTAGCACATTTGGCAGTTGCTCTCTTTGTGAGCAGTTAGTTTCATCGAACCGCACTGTTTCAACCACTTTGTAATGAAAGAGACTGAAGACTCTGTAGGAGTGCGAATCCTTTCCATATCCAAGCATAAAACCCTCATGTGCTTTTGGTGCAAATTTTAAAGTGTGATGTGGATCCTTGATCCAGCACTTGGCGCCAAATACTCTGAAGTAACTGACATTTGGCTTCTTGTCAGTAAGGAGCTCATAGGATGTCTTGTTCAGAAGCTTGTGAAGATAAACACGGTTGATGATATGGCATGCAGTGTCAATGGCTTCAGGCCAGAATTTTCTTGGAGTCTTGTATTCATCAAGCATCGTCCGAGCCATCTCAATAAGTGTTCTATTCTTGCGTTCGACGACGCCATTCTGCTGTGGCGTGTACGGAGCTGAGAATTCGTGTGTGATGCCCAAAGTATCAAGATATGTATCTAGGCTAGTGTTCTTGAATTCAGTGCCATTGTCACTTCTGATGTGCTTTATCTTGGCGTCATAGTTGTTCATTGCTCGATTGGCGAAGCATCTGAAGACATCCTGCACTTCAGTCTTGTAAAGGATTATATGCACCCAAGTATATCTTGAATAATCATCAACAATGACAAAGCCATAGAGACAAGCAGTAGTAGTAAGAGTTGAGTAATGAGTGGGACTGAAAAGATCCATGTGTAGCAGTTCGAAGGGTTGAGTCGTTGTCATGATTGTCTTCGAGGGATGCTTGGCCCTCGTCATCTTTCCTGCTTCACAGGCACCGCATAAGTGATTCTTCTTGAACTTGACGCCCTCGATGCCTATGACATGCTTCTTCCTTGCAAGGGTGTGGAGGTTCCTCATGCCAGCATGCCCTAGCCTTCGATGCCAGAGCCAGCATTCAGAAGCTTTTGCTAGAAGACATACTGCAAGTTGTGGTCCTGCTGAGAAATCTACAACATACAAATTATCTTTTCGATACCCTTCAAACACTAGAGACTTGTCAGGTTCTATTAGTACAAGGTAACGATATTTTCCAAACATCACAATCATGTTTAAATCACAAAGCATTGAGACAGACATTAAGTTGAAACCAAGGGATTCAACAAGCATGACTTTATCCATGTGTTGATCCTTTGAGACTGTAACTCTACCTAGACCCAATACCTTGCTTTTACCAGTGTCAGGAAATGTGATGTGACTTTTGTCTGATGGACGTAAGGTTGAGTCCATGAGAAGGCTTCACTTTCTAGTCATGTGATTTGTACACCCACTATCAATAATCCATTCTGAAGCAGCTGGTGTCGTACCCTACAGTGCAGTTAGGGGGATAGGCTTCACAAAGAGAATTGTGAAGCAAAAACATTTGACGAACCAGTGGATTATCAAAGCTTAAATCGAGATTAGGACAGATAGAGCAAGTTGCAAGCGATTCAGAAACAAAGTACAAAGTAAGACCATTTGGGCATTTGATCTTGCGCCCTACAAGATGTTTAAGGTTCCCAGCAATAGTGTCATACGATTTTGATTTTCGGCTGGAGACCTTTCCCTGCAAAAGAGAGTTAAGCTTTCTTAGTCACCCACATCTTTAGGGGTGGCTTTGAAGCAATAAGTCTAAGTGCAGCATCTGAGAATTTTGGCTTTGGAGCCCTAGCAAAAAGTCTTGCAGATAGACAATAGTATTCATAAAAATAAGCAGAATAGTTCTTGGTCTTATGAACATGGCGGTTTGATGAACCGCGCTCATATTCATAGGCCTGAGTATGGCTTCCCTGCAAAACATTTGCGTTAGTGTGACTCAGGTGAGTCCTCTGTCTGTATGAAGCCTTTGGACCGTATGAGGCCTGTGGTCTGGGGTTTGTCTTCTTCACCTGTGGTGTCATTATGACATTCACAGGAAGATTCTCCAAACACCTTTTCGGCACCCAGATCTTCTTCATAGTTGGTCCATTCCTGCAGTTAGTACCAATATACCTGGCAAACACTTCACCATTCTGATTCTTAAACAGTTTATAGTTTGCATCAAAGGATTCATCAATAACAATGGGGTTAGCACAAGTGAAGCCAGATAGAGTGGATGGATCTGCTGAAGGTTCCTTTGTAGCAACCCATGTGGTTTTGGGGTACTGCTCAGGTTTCCAGTAAGAGTCATCATCATTCATTTTCCTTACGAACCCAACACCCTCTTTCCTAGGGTTTCGGTTCAGGATCTGCCTTTTGAGGACATCACATAGTGTCTGATGCCCTTTGAGACTTTTGTACATCCCTGTTTCAAGCAGTGTCTTCAACCTAGCATTCTCATCAGCAATAGCAGTGGTCTCCTCAGCAGAGGGGTTAGTTTCCACATCAACAGTTGAAGATATTGCAACAGTAGCAGCAATAGAACATTCAGCAACAGAAGTAGCGTTATCATGCTCAATACATTTAAGACATGGTGGTTCAAATCCTTCCTGAGCTGAACTGATCTGTTCGGCGCGAAGTGACTCGTTTTCCTTTTGAAGATCTTCATGAGCCGCTCTCAATTTCTCGAGTTCTTCATGAGTTGTTAAGAGCGTCTCATGACGACTTTCAAGCTCCTCATATTTAATATGAAGATTTTTTATGTCTTCAATTAAGGACTGAGATCGAGTCATTTCAGCGTCCAACAGGTCATCGCTTTTGTCTAACAGTTTTTGAATATATTCCATAGCTTTCTGTTGTTTAGTGACAAAGGAAGCAAGTTTTGCATAGCTGGGTCCAAATTCATCATCAGATTCATCATCACCGAATTCAGACAGATAGCATTCAATTACCTTAGCATCATTTGCCATAAGGCATGATGCAGAAGATGATGATTCTGGTTCGAAAGTCATCGCTTTGAGTGACTCCTTAAAGTCCTCGAACCGAGGATCATGACGAGTTCGATGACCTTCATAAACCTCCGAGAGACGGTTCCAGATGAGCTTTGCATGATCGAGATGCATGACATTCCTAAACTGATTTTGAGATAGACAGGAGCAGATGACGTCCTTCGCCGTGAGGTTGAGAAGAGTGTACTTGCGAATGTCATTAGCTTCCGCCATTTTGCACAGATCGGTCAGACCAATCTCAGTGACGGTCCACAGCTCGCTGTTTGTTACCATAAGGCGCTTCTTCATCATGGCCTTCCACTTGGGATACTCGTGACTGTCAAAGATGGGGCATGACACAGTCTTCATACCTGTGGTCGACATAACTGAAACTCCAGGCGGTTAAACCAAAATCACACAGAACAAGGGAGTACCTTACTCTGATACCAATTGAAAGTGTGTTATATCGACTAGAGGGGGTGAATAGGCGAATTTTATGAAAGTCTTCAAAACATGGAAGTTTCGAAGACAAATGATAGAAATGAACCTATTTCCATGCAGCGGAAGATAGACTACACTAGACAGACAATAGTCAAGCATTCAATGAAGTGAAACCACACTGACTAATAGTAGCTAGGCAGTAAGGATCAGGTACACAGTGAAGACAAATAGATAAAGTAAATAGGCACTGACTTTACAAGAGCCAACTGTAAATAAAGAGATGAGAAGGATAGAACCAGTGTGCATGACGAAGACAAAGGTTTGGTAGACCAGTTCCAACTGCTGTGACAGTTGTACGTCTGGTTAGGACGGGTAAGTATTTAAATCTGAGGACACTCAGTCCCAGACACTTAGTCTTGAGCACACAGCTCAGAACACTTAGTCCTCTCAGTATTCCCCTTGAGCTAAGGTCACGCAGACCTCACTCAATCACTCTGATAAGTCTTCAAGGTAAACTTCCAAATCTTCACAGACTTTGTTCACCGGCGATCCACAATGACTCTTGAATGCTCAGAATGCGACGCCTAACCGGCTAGCGAATTCACAGTCCTCAAGTGTAACAAATTTTCAGATCACACCGACAAGAAGACTTAAGTGATGCCTAACACTCTTTGGCTCTGGGTGGTTAGGGCTTTATCCTCTCAAAAAATTCTCTCTCAAAGACTTCAAGGTGGGTTGCTCTCAAACGACAAAAGCCGTACTTTAACTCTGAGCAGCCAACCGTTTATGGTTGTAGGGGGTGGGCTATTTATAGCCACTAGGCAACCCGACCTGATTTGTCCGAAATGACCCTGGGTCACTAAGGAACTGACACGTGTTCCAACGGTCAGATTTCAAACACACACGACAACTTTACTTGGGCTACAAGCAAAGCTGACTTGTTCAACTCTGAACAAGATTCCCTCTCGTAGTCTTCACTCGAAGACATAGGATTTTGGTTAAGCATCACTTCAGTCATTCTGACTGGTTTTCTTGGACCCCACTTAATAGTACGGTGATTCCTATGACTCAACAAAGAAGAAAAAGAACTACGAAAGATCTAAATCTTCGCGCTCCATAGTCTTCATGTAATGTTTTCTCTTATCATAGTCTTCAAGATGAATGTCTTCACTTACCATATTTGACTTCAATGTCTTCATACATTTTTAGGGGTCATCTCTGGTAGGAAAACCGAATCAATGAGGGATTTCTACCTGTGTTATTCTGCAACTCTCACAAACACATTAGTCCCTCAACCAGGTTTGTCGTCAATACTCCTAAACCAACTAGGGGTGGCACTAGATGCACTTACATAAACTGGATGAAGAACTGCTCGGGGTAGTGCTTCACCACCTTGACGTCGGCCGGACGCACGCCCAAGGCAGCAACGATCTCATCAGCAACATTTCGGCACGAGACGCCCTCGAGCCAGCCGACAGCAGCGTTGGAGGAAAGGAGGGCCGACTCCGCTTTCATCTCGGGAGTAGCCGGCACCACAGCGAAATCTTCCGCCGGCCTGAGAGCAGCATCACTAGGGCGGGCCATCGCTGCGGGTGGAGAGGCCACCTGAAGTAGTGGACGCGGATAAGGAGGCTCCCAGCCCTGACCAGTGCATGGCGGCACCACTTCAGGGGCGGCAGCAGGGCGAGGCAGAGGGGGTGGTGGCATGGCAAGCGAGTCGAGAGAGCTCAGGGACCTCCGCTGATTGCGGCATCTGCGCGCTTTGTGCCCGTTCTGAAGGCAGCGTGAGCAGCGGAGTGGGTCACGGCACACCAAGGCTCTTTGTCCGCGGAAGAGGAACCGACAGCACCGCCCGAACAACCAGCGCGGGATGGGCGGCGGCTTGAATGCTGGGGCTGCGAAAGCCGGGCGGCGCGGGCCATTACACGACATGACAACCTGCCACCCGCCAGTCGCATCAGCCTCGCGCCCCGCGTCCGCCTGCCAAGGCATGGTCGGCATTGAATGACGCTCACAGATGTATACTATTAGCCAAGGCAATGGTTTTATCGATCGAATCTGGAATCTGAAGCAATTCAGTTGAGCTTCAAAACAGGTCTGTTTGGATTACCCGCAAGCCGGGCCCGCAAGTCATCCACGAAGCCATCCTCATAGCGACCCTTGAGCAAAACTTGCTTGAGGCTCAGGAGAGAAGGCAGCCCAGCAAACAACACCGTGTTGGCTTTGTAACGCCAGCCACGAAACTGCAGCAGCTCAATCTTTGGGGCTGCCCCTCCTTGGAACTCCACGGATTCGAGCTTGTCTAGGAGGCTGAGCTCCAGCACCGCCAAACTCGGGAACGCCGCGTCCCGATTGAGACTGAAACGAAGCTCTTCACTGGCAAATGAGTGCCTCAGCAGACGCAGTATGGCCAGGTTTGGTAAATTACCAAGAACCTGCATGGCTGCATCAACCTCCAATATCCTGCTGCTCCGCAGCTCCATCTTCATGAGATTCCAGAGCGCTGCGATCCATTCGGGCAATTTCACCAGGTTACCGTACAGCTTGAGGCTCTGTAGTTTTTTCGGAGGGGACGGTAGGGCATCCAAGCAGCCGGATAAACCAGGGTTTCCCTCTGACCGCACTAACAACGATTCCAGGCAACTGAGATTTGAAAGGGCTGAACACAAGTCTTGAGAGTTTTTCTTGTTGATGCCCGTCACTCTTAACTTCCGCAGCCTGGTGAGACTTTTTAGGTCATTTAGAACAGCCTTACCCCTTGATCCTGAGACATTCACAACACCCATTGTGTCCAGGGCTTTCAGTCTACGAGTCCCTCTTGGCACTTCAACACCATTTGGACTTTGGCGCGTCGCGGCAGAAGGTAATTTATTGCAGCAACACGCAGTGCATACATCACGCCTGTTAGGGTCACCATCCATATCCATTACCTCTTTCAGAACCTGAGGTGCGCAACATCCCACACAGAACGCCATAGACGACAAAGCCAAAGTGCATAGGGTGTCTGCATATGTTTCATGTGTACCACCATCGTTACTTCCAATGCCCCCAGCACGAATATGCTCTAGCTTGCTAAGCTTGATAATGGTCCTCGGTAGTTCAATTATGCTTGTATATGTAACGTCTAGCGTTTGCAGCTGCCTCAGGTTACCCAACGAGTCTGGCAAGTGATAAATATCATCACATCCTCTTAAAGAAAGGTACCTTAGATGAAGAAGCTTCCCAATGCCCGTAAGATGATGATCAACTAGACCTGATGTCCCCTCTAGGTCCAGCACTCGCAGCAACCTCATCTTCTCAGACATGAAAAATGGCCTCCACTTCCCAAACACCGTTAATGATCTTATACAAGACATGTCCACTATGCTCTTGAAGTCACACTGATCACCCTTCCAGCTACTACTTATGGCAAGATGGCGGATTGTTCCCCGGTTGTTTAATCCGCAGCCGTCCTCCAATGTGAAAACAAGATTATCCTCCGCTGATTTTGAGATACCAATTTCACGAATGAGATCATGGACTTGGCAGGAGTCAATTCCTCTTCTACTATGAATGGATTCTTGAGATGGTAGGATCATGCTCCTGCTTATGAGTTCCATGAAATAGCTCTCCGCTATTTCCTCCGCGGACTTGCCACGCAACTCCCTTGAGTAGCCCTCTGCAATCCACCGACGCACCAGACGTCTCCGGCTAACTTTGTCATCTTGGGGGAAGATGGAGAAATACAGCATACATGACTTGAGATGGTAGGGTAAACCATCGTAACTTTTGTTAAGGACTGCTGCTATCCTTTCAAGCTCTGGATTCATCTCCAACTCGGCACTAATATGGTCATTCAATTTCATCCACTCCAAAGCGGTTTTAGGTTGGTTTGCCAAGAAGCCACCTATGGTGACAATTGCAAGGGGAAGTCCATCACACTTCTTTAGGATCAGATTTGCTTGTTCAACCAACTCCGGATATTCATCATTCAGATATGCAATCTTGTGAAATACCTGAAATGTATTCAATTTGAATTTTTAGTTGCCACAAAACTAAATTAGCTGCAAGCCTAATAGCGGATTTTGTGCTTTAAATGTTTATTAACGAAGGTAAATTGCACCGTTAGTTCTTTAATTAAGCATGCAAGTAGCTACTAGCCAGTCATGCCCCCCACAGGGTTTTAGCTATCTTCTAAAATAATCTCAACGTACTAGATTAACATGGAGGGGGAACCTTGTCAAAATACAGATTGTGTGTGCTCAAAAAACCCATTAGAGAAAAGATCTTGGCACTTACAAAATAGAAATTAAACAAATAGGGCATGAATGCATGATGATAGGGTCGCAGGTACCTTTTCCATGAAGAGGTTAAGTCCATCTTCATACCCCAGAATTTGAAGCTTGTATATGTTTTCTTGTTTCTTTGAACAGTGCCTAGCAATATTTTCTGACCTTGTGGTAACTATGATACGACTTGATGTTTCCCTTGCAGGTAAATGTTGTATTATAGAGTCCCATTCTGTGGTAGACGATAGATCATCAAGAACAATCAAGTACTTCTTTCCTTCTAAAATATCCGTCAGTGACCGTTGGAGCCTAGGTTTTGTTCTGCCACCCGCCAAGCCTGTTTCCTCCTTATTTTCATAATCCTCTGCATCTAATTGTCGAGCTAAGCTCTTGATGAGCTCATCACAATTGAAGGGATGCATAATTGTTACACAAGCGCGGTACCTGAATCTGACACTGAGGTGTTGGCTTTGATACACATCTCTAACTAGTGTTGTTTTCCCAAGACCGCCCATTCCCCACACAGAAATCACATCAAGCTGTTGGCTATCTTCATTTGAAATTAGTTTGATAATATCAGATTTTTCTTTCTCTCGACCGACTTGCTCATATTCCTTAAAATCAGCTATCGTCATCTCTGTGTGAGTGAGGCTCTTGTTGTCTGCAGAGTTGCTACTAGTCGTACTAGCTATGTTAAAGCTAGACCCTGCCTCAGTTGCATCAGCTCTATCTTGCAAACCCTATACACAAATAGATAATGATTAGGTGTTGCCTTCTATTCCGCAGTAATGTTTCAGCAAGTTTTAATTTGAGTAAACTGCAGCAAGACACAACTCTCGAGGTTGTTGTAACGTAAAACTACAACTCTAGGGGTTTTGATACCCAACTCTGTCAGGTAAAATGAAATCCGACAGATGTGGCCCACATGGCGTTGACTATGGCAGGGGCAGCTCATTTTTGGCTTAAGCTGATACGTGAGCTCGCCTTGAGCATTGCGGTTCACTGAGCTCTTAAAAAAAGTTGCTTTTTTAAATTGTGGGCCAAAATTTAAAGCAAAACTCTAATTTTCCAAATAAATATGAAAAATATCTAGTAACTCAATCTACATTCCATGAGTATTCTTGGGAAGTTTGAGCGCATTTTGGCTAGACTTCAAATTTGGTAGAGAATAAAAAAAATCCAGACATTTAAATGGCTCACCAAAATGTGCTAAAAAGTTCTCAGAACACTCGACAAAGATAGATTGAATTACTAGAATTTTCTAAGATTTTTTTTGAGAAGTTTGAATCTTTGAATTTGACTGATTTTCTAAGTCAAGGTTTTTGTTGTAGAGCTCAATGAGTCGGCTCTGCTCGAACCGACCTCACCTACCGACTTCAGCCGAAAATGAGCCAAGTCACTGTCATAGTAAATGCCATGTGGGCCTCGTCTGTTAGATTATCTTAATTGACTTGATTACCTTTTTTTGTTACCCTAGTGTCCGGGGTATCAGTTAAACAAACCCAGAGTTGTAGTTCTGGGTTACACCAGGTCCTAGAGCTGTGTCTTGCTGCATTTTTTCCCTTTTAATTTTTGCAAATGTTCATATGACATTTTCCATTGTTGACAATCAAATAATTTACAAGGAAAGCTATGTAACAATTATGCAGTTCGCAGGTCAAAGAAGTTATAATTCAATTACAAGAGCAGTATTAGTCAATAAGTGAATTATAACATGATAATTATGATCGTCAATATGGGCCCAGCACCACAAAAGCATGCCACAAAGCACACATGTAAACCTAAAATGATCCCATCTCCTACGATGTAAGTGCCAAAACCAGATGAACATGTAGGCTGAAACGCTCTTACCAATCTAGATCCATCACTAAAAGATAAGAATATCAGCGTCAATGAGCTCCTAATGCTCAGCATGCCTGGATCTACACAGTGGGATGTAAGTGACCAGCAAGACAAGTGTGAGATTTGCTGATCTCCTCTCTTCTCTGCAGCCCACACGTCCATCAGCCACAATACTGTACCAAGTACCAACATTTGCTCGAACACCTTTAATGTGTCTGAGAAACTGCTGCCCCGGCAGACAAAATAAACCACCCTAGACCTCATGTCACCAACCGAATAGCATCACGCACGCCCTGTGTCGCATCATATCCCTCCCCATCGTTCTCCCTTCTTCATTGGTGACAAGGAGAGAGAAGCGCCACCATCCGAATCCATGGCTGTTAGAGTGGCGGAGATAGGCCCCAGGCAGCCCGGGCTGCTACCTGGGACGTGAGGGCAGCTCCCTTTATACACTGTAGCGGACACTGTAGCCATAGTGCTACAGTGTACACAGGCCGGCCACATCCTGGCGCCGCCACTGGCTGTTACTAAAACATACTCCCTCCGTTCGGAATTACTTGTCACAAAAATGAATGTATCTAGACATATTTTAGTTATCGATACATCCATTTTTATTCACTTTTAAGACAAGTAATTTGGAACGGAGGGAGTAAACGTTAGTAACTTTCTCACAAAGTCTTCTATCTCCAATGCCAGTCCCTATGGTTGGGAAAGCAAGATCCTTGGACAAGACAGAGAGAAGAAGCTGCAGTGGAAATCTGGTAAAATAACTAGACTGTCTTTCGTGAAAATCAAAAGCACGGGGAACTGCAAATTATTGGCTAACTGTTGTGATGGCGCCTTCACCTTTTGCTTTGCCTTCCGACGCCTCCCACATCCGGCTCGGCCTCTGGAGCAGTCACTTCCATTGGCGTTCATCAGCAAGCGGACGCACACTTAGGAAGAAAAATGCCAAATAATAGGGCTTTCAAGTATCAACTATCATTCCATGAGCTTCCAAATTTTCCAAAGAGAGATATTTTAAAGAGATAAGCTTTCGCAAACTTGAGTGAGCTTTGACAAATTTGGCACAAGCTTTCAAAATCCAATGGGATTACTACAGAAAATCATAATCGAGTCCTTTTCACCGATCTATCAAGAAATTTATTAAGTAATTTCAACCTCATAACATTAATCACAAAATTGTCTACTACGATTGAAGCATTAAGTTATGCAGATCTGAACCTCCAAAAATCTCAATCACAAGATTCGATCCTCAATAGAAATGCCCCAATTCCAACAATAAAACATGAAGCATAGGATCACCACACATGGTGATCTAGCACCTCAAGAAGGAATGGTCGTCCATGGCAGAGCTCTCCGAGACATCCTATCGATAGAGAAGAAAAGCGGAAGTAAAGGTGATATGGTTCTTCCATGACTGCACTATCCAATGCTAATGCGTAAGTAGAGCACCGGCAGTTGCAGACAGGGCCGCCCTATTCGGGAGAAGTGGAAGGCAACGCTCCCATGTGTGAATCTTGATGTTTTTTTTCCGTGATATGGAAACACTCAATGTTGTGAGGAAGGCTTAAGAAGGAAACATGAAATAAGGATAACAGGATGACAGAGAGGTCGATGATGGTCACACGGGGCCCTTCTGTTGGTATCACGCCAGGATGTGCTGGACGTGTCAAAACTATGCTCATTGGTGAAGCTTAATGGTTTTTCGCAGAATACATCCGAAAATCACCAGGGATAGTAAAATTATCCAATTTGAGAAGTTTAAGAACTATGTGAGACAAACATTTTAGTGGGTTATGCTCGTCAATGGTTCAAGGGAATAAAGTAATCATTTTCTTTAGAAGCAACTATGTGAAATGCCAACTATGCATATATTTATCAAGCAAATACAATCATGCATCTCACATATCTAAAAAAGGGTTAATGATGGAACTTGGATGCCAAAAGAAAACAGGAGAGTTGGCAAAATTTTATCCAAAAAAGGATGGCATGTTTACCAACTGATAAGTTCGTTTTTATTTTCATTTTCAACAAGACATGCCTACACAGTTGTGTGTATAGTGTTCTACAATTTTTACATTTATCTTTGGAATTGCTCAAACATCAATATTTTGATATATGCTGAGTTGCTGACATTGCAATCAGCTAGGGCAATGTCATAACATTTTGTAATCAATTGGTGAATGCAATTTGATTCTAATTAGGGTCCACAAAACTAAGCAATCGAGTGATGTATTTACCATCAGATTTTTATTTGAAAAAAGGTACATCTATCGTCTTTCAACTATTGACTGAGTTTTGATTTCCTGTCTAAACTGCATCACAGACAATTTTGCCCATCCACCAATGGAACCGTTTGCATCTTATTGACATCTCAGAAATTGTTCTAAGACACTATTGGGTGACAACCGCCAACCCTGTGGTTCTTCCATGTCTGCTTCCTATCAGAGTACCATTAAACACTGCCACACTCAGCACCATGGTGTCAGGACTAGATTATATGTTGGTAAATAATGCACAAAAACTACTGAGAAATAGTAACCTTACCTACTGTCAGATATTGTTGTTAATTATTACTGCATTAGTTGACTCTGAAGATAATGTAGCACTAGTCAGAGTATATTTTGACAAGAAAAAAAAAACCTTATCGTAGAAAGCATAGAGAGCCTGGTCCATATGCAACTGCTTGTGGTCAGCTGCTGCAGTCTGTTGTCTTACGCATAAGCTAGCAACCTCAACTTGCTCCGTGGATACTATGATTCGACTTCCTTTCTTGTAATTTAAGAAGAAAACTTTAACGCAGTCCCATTCTTCAATAGTATGTATGTCCTTAAACACAATCAGGTAACTCTTCGTACTCACAAACCTCCTGAACTCACCAACCAAATCATTTTCCTTTGTCATCTCCATCCATCTCAGATCTTGGGCCTCCATAGTTGTCCCTTGTAGTGAATTTGCATAAAACTGCCTCAAAATACTCCGCAAGTACTCTGTTGGATTGACAGGACGCACCAACTTGATCCAAGCAAAGCATTCGAACTTCTTGTGCGTCTTCAGATCTTCGTATGCCTTTTTTATGACAGAGGTCTCCCCAAGATCACCATTTGCTCTCCATAATGCGATTACTCTAAGGTCGTCATCCTTGTTGGAACTGATCAGGCGAATGAGATCCATTTTTGCTTTGTCCAACTGCCGCCTAGCTTCCTCGGCGCCGGACATTTGTTACGCCAGCAACGGGGAACTCACTTGTGGTTGTGGAGATATTGCTAGGCTTGGAACCAGAGCCGTCGCCATTGATGAGGCGGTAGCGCTTGTTCCTGCGGCTGACATCCTCGACCTTGGCTCTAAGCTCCCTCATCTGCTTGCCAACGAGGCGCCGGTCTAGAAGGGTGCGAGCAACGCGCCACCAAGACTGCTTGTGTAACCGGACAGCGAATTCCTGGAGGGAGTCCTCGACCTCATAGGCCACGTCGCGGACCTGCTTCACCCAGACCCTGACCACCCTGTCCTTGTCCTCTGGCCCGTCGTGTGCGGCCATCAGGAACGCCTGCATCATCTCCAGCTCATCGGCGATGAAGGCCTGGTCACGCTGAACTCCAAGACGTGAGGCTACCTCCCCGGCACCGGCAGACCTGGCGTAGCTGAGCGCCCCAATCACCACAGACTTGCCCAGACTTAGCACGGTGGCCTCCATTTAGCTGCCCGTTTGTAAACGATTGTTAATGCTAATCCTTAATGCAGCAGGGTGTACTCGAGCCACTGAGGGGGTTCGTTAATAAAAGAATCAGCTTGGTTACAAGGGTGTACGTTGAAGTGTTGCAGTGGAGTGGGCGAACCGAGGGCCAGCCGGAGCCCCGCGCCCTTTTCCAATCCGATGGCAGAGGTAGAAGAGCACCGGATCTGGTGGAGGTCGGCGGCGACTGCAACACGGGGGAGGTTGAGGTGGTTGGTGGAGGAGTCGCGTCACCTGCTGCCGCCTGTGGCCGCTGTCGCGCTCGGCGCACCGCCGGGAGCCGCCGTCTCGGTGAAGTTGAGGATTGGGGAGGGATAGGCAGGGTTCGGAGAATGGATTGGGGATTTTTTTTGGAAGGGGTACCTGTTTACACCGTCAACGTTTAGAGCATTTCCAACAGGCGCCGGTCACACCGCGCGCAAAAAACAGATATGCCACGCGCGCATCGTCTGATATGGCGCGGTGCGCAGCACTGACTCCAGCAGCCGCGCTAAAATGCAGCGCGCGCGTCGCTCCAGCAACGCGCTAAAATGCAGCGCACGTGACTCACACAAACGATATATGCATTCGAAAACAAAAGTAAACAAATCAAAAACAAACAAAAATAATAGTTCAATTTCGTTTATTACAATTCAAACAAACAGTTTATCGTTCAATACAACAAATAGTGCAATTAAACACAACAAATAGTTCAATAATACAATAACGAAAGCACAAATCATGAGATCCTTCTGAAGATCATTATGCGCTGCAGGACGTCGAATGGCATGATAGGAGGCAACAAAACGGGCCACCCTTTCAACCCTCCGTCGCACTCGCACGGGATATCCCAAGAGCTCATACTGAAGTAGTCTACATCTTGGCCACGCTCATTCTCGATGATGAAGTTGTGCATGATCACACAAGCGTGCATTATGTATCAAAGCATCTTTTGATCCCAAAATCTAGCCGATCCTTTCACAATAGCAAATTGGGCTTGCAAAATCCCAAAAGCTCTCTCCACATTTTTTCTAGCCGCCGCCTGAGCATTGTGGAAATCAAGATTTTTCTTACCTTCTGGCTTTTTCAACGGTTTGACAAAGGTTTGCCACTTTGAATAGATGCCATCCGCTAGATAATAGCCATAGTTGTATGTACGGCCATTTGCTACAAACTGCACCGGTGGCAACTCCCCATTTGCAATCTTACTCATCAGTGGTGACCGGTTGACAATATTGATGTCATTCAAAGATTCAGGCATTCCAAAGAATGCATGCCAAATCCAAGTCTCTTGACCGGTCACCGCTTCAAGGATTATAGTTGAACCCTTTTTTTGGTCGTGAAATTACCCATGCCATGCCTTTGGACAATTCTTCCAAGTCCAATGCATGCAATCTATTGAGCCAAGCATGCCAGGAAAACCGCAAGCTTTGTTCATCGCTAAAAGTCTTGCGACGTCTTCAGCGTTGGGAGATCTCAAATACTCCTCGCCAAAGACTTGCACAATTCCGACTGCGAAGCGCTTGACACACATGATGGCTTGGCTCTCACCCATAACCAAGTGATCATCAACTAGATCAGCCGGTATACCGTATGCCAACATACGCAAAGCGGCTGTCACCTTCTGAAAGGTGCTATGCCCGAGCTCTCCTGCGACATTCCTCCTTTGCTGAAAAAAGCGGTCATGGCTCGCTAGTTTCTCTGCAATGCGCCTGAACAACTCGGTGCTCATCCTAAACCGGCGACGAAAATATGACTCGGGGTATGTGGGATTCTCCGCAAAATAATGCCTGATCAATCTGTTGTGGGCATCGATCCTATCCCTCCAAATTTTTTGCCGACCCATAACCGAACCACCGTACTTCGTTTTTTTTATTAATATGCATAGCTAGGATCATTGCAAGATCCTCCTCCTCTTCCATATCAAATTCTTCTTCGGAAGAATCATACGACGAACTCATCTACAATGTTGAATACTATGCTATAAATAAAAAACTACAATCAACATGCACGAAATTCATGGCTTTTGGGCAATACATACCTTCTAGGCGTTTTGTCGAACACCTTGCGGGCGCCGAGCGGCAGTGAGCGCGCGGGCGCTGTTCGTCGGCGGACCAGCACGCGCGCGGGGCGGCGGGCCTAGAGGGGGGGCGGAGAAAGCGCGCGCGGGGCGGGGATAGGCCGGGGAAGCGCCGGAACGGTCGCCGGGTGGTGCGGTCGACGGCGGTGGCGCGGCTGGATGGGGGGTGGGAGGTGCGAGCGAGCGCGCGGGAGCGGGCGCAGCAAATAAGCGGCACGCGATTGCGTTTCGGCCCGCGCGCTGGACTACTTATGCCGCGCGCGCGGTTTTCGCGCGTCCGCTGGAGCAACTATTCCGGTTGCGCGCGCGCTAAAAGGGGGGATTTTGCGGCGCGACGCTAGTTTGGCGCGCCTGTTGGAGATGCTCTTATGTACGTATCATCGGCGGTGGTCGATTTTTCTTATTGCATACTCTATTTCTACATGCACTTCCTAAAGACTGAGTCATCTTTTTTTTCGGATGAAAAACTGAGTCATCGTATTATTTTAAGATTGACGAAGTTATTATAGATGTTTCCGTAATCGACTGGAATGTCTCCTCCCATCAAACAAATATCATCAGAAAGCATGACATAAATCCAACAAAATGTGTTGTTGTGGTTGATTTTATTATATTATCCGATCAATTTTTCTTCCGTTCCACCACCGGCCGTTATCGTATCATGTTTGTTTTTGGTATATTCAGTACTTTTGTTTTCACATTTGCACCGTGCCCATTTCATTTTCAAATCTGGAAAAAAGAGTTTCTATGATACAAACATTATTTGTTCGAATCTAATTCAGTTTCACCCTTACACCTATGCATGATTGAGGCTCCACTATTGGAGTAAACAACATTACATGTCATCTAATTTGCTGACGTGTATCACAATGGTCCTTAAGTGGTTCTATACGGTTCTTATATATATAGTGATACGCAACTCTATGTTGGCATACCGCGTGGGTCTAACCACAACTACTTCGCTTTGGCATTTTTGCGATCAGCCCCCTCCTTCTTGAGTCATTTCATTTCCTGCCCATGTACCCTTCTGGCTCTTTGTTTCTTCCTCAAGAACGATGAAGCTGCTGTTGGTGGTGGGAGGGTGATTTGTGATATCATGGTGACAAGAGATGCTTGAACATGGCAGAGTTTACAAGGCGACGACAATATTGTCCTTGTGCACTATGAGCGGCGGCGATGGCGCCCATCAGCAAGGCCCACATCCCCAAGTATAATAAGTTTTATTCCGATCACGTTTGTAGCTTTGTTAGAACCTAAACTATGACCATTTTGGCTATTCTGCGTTCTGTAGTTCAATTTTTTGGATTTATGCAGTATCTTAGGGTTTCTTCCCTGATAGTCTAAACAGGGCTAGAATTTTAACTCGAAACTCGCGAGCTAAATGAGTAGCTTGTGAATTGGCTCGACTCAACTCGAACTCGGTGACTAACGAGTCTAGTCAACTTTTAATCTGAACTCATTAACAAAACAAGTTTAGTGAGCCGAGCTAACGAGTGTCGTAATCAAAAGGGACATGAGATAAGTACTAATTTTGTTGTAGATTATCATAATTATTGGAGTGTACCAAGTGGCCCCTTAGTGTAAATTATCTATTGTTGTGATTTGTTAAGAAAAGTATGTGTAAATATTTTTTTTGTAGATTAATTGTACATAATATGTATATTATGTTATTCATGTCTATAGCGAGCTTAACAAGTCAAACGAGCTAGCTCGTGAGTTACACAAGTCGAGACGAGTTTGAATTTGAGCTTGTCATGATAACGAGTTGAGTCGAGGTAACTTGTTATCTTAACGAGCTCTAATGAGTCGAGCTGAGCTAACTTGACCTGACTTGAATTCCACCCCTAAGTCTAATAATCGGTTTCTTTTTTCTTTTCATTTAACATAAGAAGGCATTGATTTCTTTACCGTGGAGTTCACGGACGAGGATTCAGGGCAAGCGAGAGCAGGGGCACACATGTCCCTAGTGCCCGCTTTTTATTTTGGCTTTAGATTTTTAAACTTTTATATGTTTTAAACAAAATTTTCAAATTAAGTTATGTTCTTATATTCGTGTTTCTTGTGACCAGCGCTTTCAAATGAGATCCATTTTAAATATATTTTGATGACTTCTGAAAAAATATGTCAAGTTTCAGTGTTGAAACTTAGTACAAGCGACCGATAAAATCATTTATTTTGTATCTATGATCGGCAGATTTTTAAAATAATTATATATCTGTACTAGTTGAAACTTGAGAGCTCTAGGTACAAAACCCGTAAATTTCACTGTTGAAACTTAACATTTATCGTGCCCTCGTGCAGGATTGAATTACAGTGCGAATCGTGAAGCAAACCTAGCGAGCGGCGGACTTGGTACGTGCGTGCCCCCGCACTCGTGTGCCCTTGCGAATTTCCGTGGAGTTCATCCTTGGAGGAATTTTCTTTGTCACTGGATGCAATAGGTCATATCTGAATGGTTGTAAGATCTACTATGATTATTGTGATGCTAGTGTTGCTTGTATGGACATCATGAATAATTTAGTAGAGCATTTGGGTTATGAGAAGGCATGGAGAATTAACATGTATTTGTTATTGGTATGCAAATAAATGAACATGTATTGAAGGGGATATCAAAGAATAAGGACACAATGTTGTATTAGGTCAATGGTTAAAGAGGGACTCGTGTTTTTATTTGTTATCTTGAATTCTTGATCACGAGGACAACATTAGTGGAGAAATATGGGACTAGGTGGATCGCCATCCTCTTAGAATCTGCTAGCACTAAGGTTGTGGTTAATGGCATGCTTGGAAGAAGCTTTGCACATGCCAACGGACTACGGCATAGGGGACCCCTTCTTCCTTTGTTGTTCGTTGTTGCCATGGAGGCTCTCTCGGCTCTATTTGCCAAGGCCATGGAGGAAGGTGTGGTCAACTTGATCGTCAGTATCTCGACGATGCAAAGACTTTTGTTGTATGCAGATGAAATTGCGCTCTTCATCAAGCCAACATTTTAGGATCTGAATTTCGTGTGATCTGCACTTGCAGTGTTTGGGGAGTCCCTCCAGCCTGAAGGTTAACTAAGGAAACCTCAGCCACACTAACTAGGAGCTCGGAAGAGGATAGATAAAGGGTTGCTAGGCTGTTGCAATGCGATCTAGGTGATTTCCCGTGCAAATATACGAGCATTCAACTGGCGATCAATCAACTAACTAGAGCTAAGTGGCAACCTTTGATCCATCAAGTGAGGCACTTCGTACCTACTTGGCAGCGTGGGCTAATTCAGAGGATAGGCACACTAGTAGAAAAGCGGGCTAGCCATAACTTTGGTTGGTGACGCGCCATTTTCCAACAACGCAAGCACTACTTTTTTCAAATAGTGTTGGTGTCGGCATAATTAGCACGTCAGCTTTACATGCTTAGTGCTGCCGTTGCTTTTTGCAGACACGCCACAAATCTGTTGATTTATATGTACTCACCGTTTGGAATATAGTGGTGGCGTAGGATTTCTATGCATGTCGTAGTTAGTTAGTTAGTGATGGCATGCCAAGTTATGTTACGCCAGAAATATTTTTTTTCCATTTTATCAAGTGTTTTAAGTATTTAATGATTATACTAGTCACAAAATAATGAATATTTTATATTATATTTTGTCATCATTATTATTAGTGTTTTTATCATTTTGGGACTTTTATTTTTTTACTACCCGTTCTAATTTTGAGTCTTTTATTATGTTAAGTCTTTCATTAATTCTAGTCTTTTTTTATTTGGGCTTTTATTAGCTATGGCGTTGCGCTTTAGGTCCACGCTAGCAATGGCCCACCCGAGTCAACTCCACACCTTAGTAAAGACCTAAGTCGAAGACCTCTCATTTCACCCACTATGTACACTCCCCCTCAACCAGTCGTCGCCACCACCGCCGGCCCGTCGCCGCCCGTTCCCGCCCTTCCCCGGCAACAAGGTTCGATTTTCTCCTTCCCCTCCCATCGCATCTCCTTCCTCTCCACTCCCACCTCCTCTGTCCGCGGACAGGCCACATGGAATCCATAGGATTCATGTATAAGTTGATTTAGGGGATTGCTTTGTGTAGAAATTTTAATATATATCATGGATTGCTTTGTGTGATGTAGAATCCAAAGTTAGTTTCATGGACTGCTTTGTGTAGAAATTTTAGGGATAATCTGTTTGCTATTGTGTACAATCCAATTTTAATAGTGTATTTTGATTAGAAATATTTTGAGTGTCTAGGATATTAATGATTCAAGTTTAACTTAATTTGGTAGTGTAGTCTGGAATGTTAGGAATAAATAAAGTGAACTCCTATAAATTAGATTGGCGGTGTAGAATTTGTTTATTTGTGTCTTCCTCCGTGGATTTTGTTTATTTGTGTATAAAATTGCTAGTGTAGAATTATATTTAGCACTGTAGTATCCAATTATGTTTAGTAGAAATTGATTTACTAGTGTACAAACTGATTATACTTAGTGTTGATTCACTAGTCTAGAATCCGAATATATACTTAGTTTTTAATATGTTTTTTGTAGAATGGCGCAAGCACCAACATGTGTGTGCAAGTCAAGGTGTGCAACCAGCCTTGCAACTAGCACGCTGTTCGGCATCTACTTCCAGCCGTGTTTTGTTCCTGTAACAGTAACAAATTGTATGAACCTTTTAATAGTTAGTTCTTTTGTTTTTGTTGCTATTTCCAGTAATGCATTGTGTGTGTTTTTTGGTTTTCTTACACAGATCGTCCCTTGCAATGTGAGATTATAGTTCAATAAGCTCATTACCGGAAACATTGTGATCTTCGACGCTCTTGGGGGGCCTACAATATGGAGGTCGGAAAGGGACGAAAGATATCCCATATTGAAGGAGATGAATGAGATTGTTTCATCGCCCACATGCATCTCACTGGGGGTGAATTGATCAGCTTCTCCTTCAGAAGACAAACTCCAAGGTTGGTTGTTATCTACGTCAACTGGGAGGACGAAGATGATGAGGACCCACTTGATGAAGCTCTTTATGTCCAAAGAATGAGGCTAGGCGAGGACGAATCGGGCAACCTCTGGTACATACTTCCTCCACATGATGACTACGTTGGGATGCCATTCGTGACCCGTCTGACAAGGACAAATGTTAACCGTCATGTAATGGTATGTTACTTAGTGTAGTAATGTGTGATGATATATGCTTAGTGTAGAATTTGATGATATGCTTAGTGTGGTAATGTGATGATATATACTTAGTGCAGAATTTGATGATATGTTTAGTGTAATAATGTGATGATATATGCTTAGTGTAGAATTTGATGATATGCTTAATTAGTGTAGTAAATGTGTGATGCATCATATGCTTAGTGTGTAGTAATGTTGTGATATGCCTAGTGTAGAATTTGATATGCTTAGTGTACTAATGTGATATGCTTGTGATATGCTTAGTGCACTAATGTGATATTCTTAGTAATGTGATATGCACTTAGTGTAGTAATGTGACATGCTCATTTATCATATATGTTTTTTCTTCAGAAATTACCTAAGAGGCTAAGTGAGAATCGTGGCATCGAGCCGGATGAAGCAGGCATTGCTAGACTACGCCTTACCACAAGGGGCTTCATCACCACCTATGCTTACGTAGTGGACACGTATGGTCGCACTGTCTTCAAAGCCGCCAGATGCAACAACTTTCTTGCTGGCAAGAATCTTGGGGTTGGACAGAGGGGAAACTTCGTTTTTGCCACTCTAGTTTTTGCCTACTTTACTTATGCCACTCTAGAATTTGACATATCACTTTTGCCACTCTTAGTTTTTGACAATACATCACAAATGCCATTCCGTGGCAAAAGTAATAACTTTTCATTTCACTTTTACCACTCTCAGATTTTGACAATGTATCACAATTACCACTCGAAAATTATTGTGTTTGCCATGGAATGGCAGTTGTGATGTATTGTCAAAAACTAAGAGTGGCAAAAGTGAAATGTCAAATTCTAGAGTGGCATAAGCAAAGTGGTCAAAAGCTAAAGTGGCAAAACAAAGTTTTCCCTTGGACAGACCATCTTAGTCACTATCAGGAACACCCAGCGCCATGACTTGAGGATGATGATCGTCATCGACCTCATTTAAAAGTATGTGTGTGGAGGGGCCGTCAATGCCATATGAACTGCTTATTAGCGCTATCTGCTACTGTTTTAGCCCGTGTTTGTTATGAGATTATCGTTGTGTCGTTTTATTAGCGATCTACTAGTACTGTTTGTGAGATTGTCACTTATTAACTCGTAATGTTCTATTAACTGGCACCGTTCTACTGTATAATGCTCTATATGAGCTTAGTTTTATTGTGAAATGCTAAATGAGCGATTACAGAGGGGACAAATATATTTTTTGGCTGCACGAAACGTTCGTGGCGTGCTGACACATCTCCAATGTATCTATAATTTTTTTATTGTTCCATGCTATTATATTATCCATCTTGGATGTTTTATATGCATTATTATGTTATTTTATATCATTTTTTGGGACCAACCTATTAACCTAGTGCCCAGTGCTAGTTGTTGTTTTTTCCCATGTTTTTGTCTTTTATAGAAAATCAATACCAAACGGGGTCCAAATGAAATGAAACTTTTTGACAATTTTTCTTGGACAAGAAGACACCTAGGAAGCTTCGGGAGGAGGCCAGAAGGGACACGGATTGGCCACAAGCCTGGAGGCTGATGACCCACAAGTATAGGGGATCGATCGTAGTCCTTTCGATAAGTAAGTGTGTCAAACCCAACGAGGAGTAGAAGGAAATGATAAGCAGTTTTTAGTAAGGTATTCTCTGCAAGCACTAAAATTATCGGTAATAGATAGTTTTGTGATAAGGTAATTTGTAACGGGTAACAAGTAATAAATGTAAATAAGGTGCAGCAGGATGGCCCAATCCTTTTTGTAGCAAAGGACAAGTCTGGACAAACTCTTATATAAAGGAAAGCGCTCCCGAGGACACATGGGAATTATCGTCGAGCTAGTTTTCATCACGTTCATATGATTCACGTTCGGTACTTTGATAATTTGATATGTGGGTGGACTGGTGCTTGGGTACTGCCCTTCCTTGGACAAGCCTCCCACTTATGATTAACCCCTCTTGCAAGCATCCGCAACTACAAAAGAAGTATTAAGGTAAACCTAACCATAGCATATGGATCCAAATCAGCCCCTTACGAAGTAACTCATAAACTAGGGTTTAAGCTTCTGTCACTCTAGCAACCCATCATCTACTTATTACTTCCCAATGCCTTCCTCTAGGCCCAAATAATGGTGAAGTGTCATGTAGTCGACGTTCACATGACACCACTAGAGGAAAGACAACATACATCTCATCAAAATATCAAACAAATACCAAATTCACATGACTACTCATAGCAAGACTTCTCCCATGTCCTCAGGAACAAACATAACTACTCATAAATCATATTCATGTTCATAATCAGAGGGGTATTAATATGCATAAAGGACCTGAACATATGATCTTCCACCGAATAAACCAACTAGCATCAACTACAAGGAGTAATCAACACTACTAGCAACCCACAAGTACCAATCTGAGGTTTTGAGACAAAGATTGGATACAAGAGATGAAGTAGGGTTTGAGATGAGATGGTGCTGGTGAAGATGTTGATGGAGATTGACCCCCTCCCAATGAGAGGATCGATGATGATGACAGTGGTGATGATTTCCCCCTCCGGAGGGAAGTTTCCCTGGAAGAACATCTCCGCCGGAGCCCTAGATTGGTTCCGCCTCGTGGTGGCGGAGTTTCGTCCCGTAAGCTTCCTTATGATTTTTTCTCGGATGAAAAACCTCATATAGCAGAAGATGGGCACCGGAGGCCTGCCAGGGGGGCCACGAGGCAGGGGGCGTGACCCCACACTCGTGGATGGTGGGTGGCCCCCTCTGGTACTTCCTTCACCCAATATTTTATATATATCCTGAAACGTGCTCCCGTGAAGTTTCAGGACTTTTGGAGTTGTGCAGAATAGGTCTCTAATATTTGCTCCTTTTCCAGCCCAGAATTCCAGCTCCCGGCATTCCCCCTCTTCATGTCAACCTTGTAAAATAAGAGAGAATAGGCATAAGTATTGTGACATAATGTGTAATAACAGCCCATAATGCAATAAACATCGATATAAAAGCATGATGCAAAATGGATGTATCAACTCCCCCAAGCTTAGACCTCGCTTGTCCTCAAGCGGAAGCCGAAATCGAAAAATATTTCCACATGTTTAGAGATAGAGGTGTCGATAAAATAAAATACGGACATGAGGGCATCATGATCATTCTTATAACAGCAACACACACACACACACACACACATATATATATATATATATTGTCATATGATCTCTTATGCTAAAGTAACAATTCATTCATAGTTTCAAGTATGAATCGTAAACTTCATTGAAAACTAACAAACTATAATCTCGGTCATTGAAGCAATTGCAATTTATCATAACATCGGAAAGAGTCAATATAAGAGATTTTCAGCAAGTCCACATACTCAACTATCATTTAGTCTTGCACAATTGCTAACACTTGCGCAATACTTATGGGTATGAAGTTTTAATCGAACACAGAGAAAGATAGGGACTTATAGTTTTGCCTTCCAACCTTTTACCTCAAGGGTAATGTCAACAATAATAGTTCATGAAAACTCTCATCCAATTAGCTATATATATCAGGATCTTTCCAACACATTGTGCTTGCCAAAGGATAAAATGTAAAAAGGAAAGGTGAAGATCACCATGACTCTTGTATGAAGTATAAGACAAGAATAAAAGATAGGCCCTTCACAGAGGGAAGCAGAGGTTGTCATGTGCTTTTATGGTTGGATGCACGAAATCTTAATTCAAAAGAATGTCACTTTATATTGCCACTTGTGATATGGACCTTTATTATGCACTCCATCACTTTTATTTCTTCCACATCACAAGATCGTATAAAGCTTATTTTCTCCGCACTAATAAATCATACATATTTAGAGAGCAATTTTTATTGCTTGCAACAACGACAACTTACTTGAAGGATCTTACTCAATCCATAGGTAGATATGGTGGACTCTCATGGCAAAACTGGATTTAAGGATATTTGGAAGCACAAGTAGTATCTCTACTTGGTGCAAAGAATTTGGCTAGCATGAGAGGGAAAGGCAAGCTCAACATGTTGGATGATCCATGACAATATAATTTATTTCAGATGTAAGAAAACATAACCCATTACATTGTCTTCCTTGTCCAACATCAACTCTTTAGCATGTCATATTTTAATGAGTTCTCACAATCATAAAAGATGTCCAAGATAGTATATTTATATGTGAAAACCTCTCTTTCTTTATTACTTCCTATTAATTGCAACGATGCCCTCAAGATCATAGCAAGATGGCAAAGCCCTTGACTCAACACTAATCTTTATTATATAAAGCACACGGACTTGATTACATAGAAGGATCATAAAGCAAAACTCAAAACTAGATTATACTAAAACTTTATTCTACTAGATCAAGATATTACCAAAAGGATTGAACTAAGAAAAACGGTAAAGATAGGAGTGTAATGGTGATACGATACCGGGGCACTCCCCCAAGTTTGGTAGTTGCCAACACTACAAAAAAAGACACATCCGTGACATTTTCGGCCGAACGATTTTTTTTTCTGTCATACATATGACACTTCTATGATGATAATTGTGACAAAACCCGGTATCATCATAGATGTGGTGGGCTCCTACTTCTATGACAACAAATCATGACAGAAAATGGGCTTTTCGTCCTGGGCGGGCCGGAGACGCAGCTGCATGACATTCTTTGGGCCGTCCATGACGGAAAAAACCGTGGTAGAAGCGAGGGGGAGGAAAATTTCGGGGAGTTCCCGGTTACGGTGGGAGGTCGGGGGCCGAGCGATGCGCGTTTCTCTCGTACACGTACGCGCGTGTGTGCGAGGCGTTGGCTCTAACTGAACCCGAGCGAGGCGTTGGGCTCTAACTGAACCCGAGCGATTGCACTGCAGGCTACGCGTTACTAAACCCGAGCGATCGATCGATGGCTGTTAACTGAACCCGATCGAGCGATTCCTTCGCTACTGCTGCTAACTGAAGCCGATCGATGTTGCCTCTGGATGAACAGTGAGCGTTGCGAGGGGGGGGTGGATGAACAGTTCCCGGTGGGGTGGATGAACAGGACCCCGTGGTGTTGCCTCTGGATGAACAGGACCCTGATTGATCAAGCCGGTTGGGGCTGGATGAACAGGACCCCGTGGAGGGCTGGATGAACAGGACCACCCCGTGGAGGGCAGGATGAACAGTAGACGGTGGAGGGCAGGATGAACAGTAGCCCATGGAGGGGTGGTTGAACAGGAGCCCGTGGAGAGGGCTGGTTGAATAGTAGCCGGTGGAGTAGCGCGCGGTGGAGGCTGGATGAACAGGAGCCCGTGGATGAACAGTCGCAGGTGGAGGCCGGAGGAGGTCGACGGTGGATGAACAGTAGCTCGTGGAGGCTGGAGGGGGTCGATGGTGGAGATGAACAGTATCCCGTGGAGTCCCGTTTTGCGGTACGCCACACCCCTCCCGATGAACAGGACCCCCGTTTCGACCGTAGCGCTCCAAAACAAGTCTGTTTTGTCCGTTTTGTGGTATGCCACACCCCTCCCGATCAACAGGACCCCTGTTTCGACCGTAGGAGGTCCGTTTCCTCCGTTTTGCGGTACGTCAGACCCCTCCCGATCAACAGGATCCCGTTTCGAACGTGGCCGGTCGAACACAAGGCCGTTTCCTCCGTTCTGCGGTATGCCAGGCCTCGTTTCCATCGCCTGTTCCGTCCAAGCCCTCCCGATGAACACGACGCATTCCGTTGCCTCCCCATGAACACGACACATTCCGTTGCCTCCCCATGAACACGACGACGATGCTGTTTCTCCGTTCCGACCCAACCATGTACACGAGCCCTTGCCGTACGTATGCGCGAGTAGGCATTCGAGACCCCGCCTGTATGTACACATACGTGGCCGTATTTTCTTTCTTGCACCCTGGCGCTGTACGTACGTGTACATGCTACGTGCGCGCCTCTACTACGACACGTGGCCCTATGACACGTGCGCCTCTACATCGACCAGTATGTACGTACACGTTCGCGACCAGAATGACAACGCTACGTACGCTTCGACCAGGTGGGTCCCGACTGTCAGGCACTTCCTTGCCTGCGAAGATGTAGCTGGTGGGTCCCAGCAGTCAGGGGGCGAATCGTTTTTTTTGCCCGGACGCACTTCCTTGCGTGCGAAGATGTAGCTGGTGGGTCCCAGCAGTCAGGGGGAAACGTTTTTTTCATGAAATACAGTGGCCCGTCCGGTGGGTCCAGCTGTCAGGTGGAGGAATCATTATTTTCCGCGTAATAAGGAGGCACTTCCTTGCTGCGGCCGTGGACCCAGCTGTCAGCCTCTCCACGTACAGTCCACGTCCGATGGAAGTCGTTCCTTGACCACGTTGACCACGCCGCGCCGAGAGCACCAGGGCGGTGGACGACGGCGAGGCCTAGGAAGGGGACGACACGGAGGCAGGGAAGACTCGGCAGTTGTTTCCCACGCGGAGGGGAGTACGACTGTACGAGGGTTTACTGGTTCGTCTGCCGTCGCCGGAGAATAACAGCAGGTGTGGGTGAGTAGAGGGATGGCTAGGCCAGCGATGGGAGTACGGTCGGGCGGTGAGGCCTGCGCGGCAGCACAGCCGGCCGCGAGGAGGAGGGAGCAGGCAGTCCCGCCGGCGCTTGTTTGAGCGGCTGGAGCAGGAAGAGCAGAGATTGAAGAAGCACGACGGCCGTTGGATGGACATCCAACAGTCAGTGCTTGTGCGTCAACCTTTTTTAGGAAAGCCTCAAATCTGTGGAAAACAGCATACAACCCATCTGCCATTATTTCTAATAATTTACAGCCCATTTGCTAATTCTTAAGGTTTTTTTGGAGCCCATATTCTTTTTGTTAGCATTACAGCCCATATTGTGGCAACGGTTAAAAAATTATACGAAATTTTGCATATTTCGGTGCGGTCCGAACTGTTTTTAATCCCGAAATTTCGACTCACATTCAAACTGATTTTAAAAATAAATGTATATCAATATAAAATCCAACAAATTCTCCACGCATAAAAATTAATGTAATTTAAAATCTTGAAATGAAAAAAAGATATTTGAAACTAATTGCCGGTTTGATGTGTTTTAAAAATGTACAACCCATTTCTCATTACTGATGGGCCATTTTCTCGGCCAGCCGAATGAAAGCTCTCCTCGTCTTGAAAGATTTGCAGCCCAACAGGCCTGACAAAGCGACTTACTTGGCAAATCACAAAAAAACTGGGCTGTGGCCGTGGACCCAGCTGTCAGCCTCTCCACGTACAGTACTCTTCCGATGGAAGTCGTTCCTTGACCACGTTGACCACGCCGCGCGGAGAGCACCACGGCGGTGGACGACGGCGAGGCCTAGGAAGGGGACGACGCGGCAGTGGAAGCCCGCGCGGAGAGGACTACGAGGGTTCACTGGTTCGGCTGCGGTGTGAGGCTGCCGTCGCCGCAGGGCCTGGCCAGCGGTGGGAATAGTAGGGGGCGGTGAGGCCTCTGCGGCAGCACAGCCGGCCACGGGAGGCAGGAGCATGCGGCACGACCGGCGCTGCTTTGGGCGGCTGGAGCAAGAAGACCAGAGGTTGAAGAAGCACTACGGCCGTTGGATGGACATCGTACGGTCACTGGAGCTAGAATCGTTCATATTGACTAAGTTGACAAAGCCCTTCGTCCCCGTCAACTTAGTAGGCCCACAAGTCAGCCTCCCAGCAAGGTGGGTCCCAGCTAGCCGGGGGAGTATTCATCTTTTTGTGCATAATAAGGAGGCACTTCCGGTGGGTCCGAGCTGACAGCGGGGGGGGGGGGCGTTTTTTCGCGAAATACGGTGGCCCGTCTGGTGGGTCCCAACAGTCAGGGGGAAAAGATTTTTTTCGCAAAATACTGGTGGCCCGTCCGGTGGGTCCCCGCTGTCAGGTGGAGGAATAATTATTTTGCACGTAATAAGGAGGCACTTCCTTGCTGCGGCCGTGGACCCAGCTGTCAGCCTCTCCACGTACAGTCCACGTCCGATGGAAGCCGTTCCTTGACCACGTTGACCACGCCGCGCCGAGAGCACCAGGGCGGTGGACGACGGCGAGGCCTAGGAAGGGGACGACGCGGAGCCGGGGAAGGCGCGGCAGTGGATGCCCACGCGTAGAGGAGTATGAGGGTTCACTGGTTCGCTGCGGTGTGAGGCTGCCGTCGCCGCAGAATAACAGGGGGTGTGGGTGAGTAGAGGGATGGCCTGGCCAGCGGTGGGAGTAGTAGGGGGCGGTGAGGCCTCCGCCGCATCACAGCCGGCCACGGGAGGCAGGAGCACGAGGCACGACCGGCGCTGGTTTGGGCGGCTGGAGCAAGAAGACCAGAGGTTGAAGAAGCACTATGGCCGTTGGATGGACATCGTACGGTCACTGGAGCTAGAATCGTGCATATTGACTAAGTTGACAAAGCCCTCCGTCCCCGTCAACTTAGTAGGCCCACAAGTCAGCCTGCCACTAAGGTGGGTCCCAGCTAGCAGGGGGTATTCATTTTTTTGTGCGTAATAAGGAGGCACTTCCGGTGGGTCCGAGCTGACAGCAGGGGGAACGTTTTTTTCGCGAAATACGGTGGCCCGTCGGGTGGGTCCCAGCAGTCAGGGGCAAACGTTTTTTCGCGATATACTGGTGGGCGTCCGGTGGGTCCCTGCTGTGAGGTGGAGGAATAATTATTTTCCGCGTAATAAGGAGGCACTTCCTTGCGGCTGCCGTGGACCCAGCTGTCAGCCTCTCCACGTACAGTATTCTTCCGATGGAATTCGGTCGTTGACCACATTGACCATGCTGCGCCGACAGCACCACGGCGGTGGACGACGGCGAGGCCTAGGAAGGGGACGACGCGGAGCCGGGGAAGACGCGGCAGTGGATGCCCACGCGGAGAGGAGTACGAGGGTTCACTGGTTCGGCTGCGCTGCCGTCGCCGCAGAATAACAGGGGGTGTGGGTGAGTGGAGTGGAGGGATGGCCTGGCCAGCGGTGGGAGTAGTATGGGGGCGGTGAGGCCTCCGCGGCAGCACAGCCGGCCACGGGAGGCAGGAGCAGGCGGCACGACCGGCGCTGCTTTGGGCGGCTGGAGCAAGAAGACCAGAGGTTGAAGAAGCACTACGGCCGTTGGATGGACATCGTACGGTCAGTCGAGCTAGAATCGTGCATATTGACTAAGTTGACAAAGCCCTTCGTCCCCGTCAACTTAGTAGGCCCACTATACTGGGTCCCAGCTAGCAGGGGGAGTATTCATTTTTTTGTGCGTAATAAGGAGGCACTTCCTTGCGTGCGAAGATATAGCTGGTGGGTCCGAGCTGTCAGCGGCGGTAACGTTTTTTTCGCGAAATACAGAGGCCGTTTCGGTGGGTCCCAGATGTTAGGTGGAGGAAATCATTATTTTGCGCGTAATAAGGAGGCATTTCCTTGCGTGCGGCCGTGGACCCAGCTGTCAGCCTCTCCACGTACAGTCCACTTCAGATGCATGTCGGTCGTTGACCATGCTGACCACGCCACGCCGAGAGCACCAGGGCGGTGGACGACGGCGAGGCCTAGGAAGGGAACGACACGGAGGCAGGGAAGACTCGGCCGTTGTTTTTGTTTCCCACGCGGAGGGGAGTACGACTGTACGAGGGTTTACTGGTTCGTCTGCCGTCGCCGGAGAATAACAGCAGGTGTGGGTGAGTAGAGGGATGGCTAGGCCAGCGATGGGAGTACGGTGGGGCGGTGAGGCCTGCGCGGCAGCACAGCCGGCCGCGGGGAGGAGGGAGCAGGCAGTCCCGCCGGCGCTTGTTTGAGCGGCTGGAGCAGGAAGAGCAGAGATTGAAGAAGCACGACGGCCGTTGGATGGACATCCAACAGTATACAGGCCATCTGTGGAAAGCCTCAAATCTGCGGAAAACAGCATACAACCCATCTGCCATTATTTCAAATAATTTACAGCCCATTTGCTAATTCTTACGGGTTTTTTTGGAGCCCATATTCTTTATGTTAGCATTACAGCCCATATTGTGGCCACGGTTAAAAAATTATACGAAATTTTGCATATGTCGGTGCGGTCTGAACTGTTTTTAATCCCGAAATTTCGAGTCACATTCAGACTGATTTTAAAAATAAATGTATATCAATATAAAATCCAATAAATTGTCCACGCATAAAAATCAATGCAATTTAAAATCTCGAAATGAAAAAAAGATATTTGAAAATAATTGCCGGTTTGATGTGTTTTAAAAATGTACAGCCCATTTCTCATTACTGATAGGCCATTTTCTCGGCCAGCCGAATGAAGCTCTCCTCGTCTTGAAAGATTTGCAGCCCAGCAGGCCTGATAAAGCGACTTACTTGACAAATCACAAAAGAACTGGGCTAGCCATTTTCAGAAAGAAAAAAAAACTACTGGGCTGGTCTGTGGTAAACATAAAAGAAAAGGCTGTCTAGACAGGCCAGAGTGTCCCGCACAGCCCAGTTGACACCCTGCTTCCGTCTCAAAAACAAATTAGATAAATGCCACTCCAATTATGGCGATTCATAAAAATGCCACTGCAATTTCCAAACTTTGAAAAATGCCACTGCAATTTTTGCAAACTTTGAAAAACGCCACTGCAGTTTGCAAACTTTGAAAAACGCCACTCCAGACTTCGAAAAATGCCACTAGAAATGGCATGAAATGGCATTTTTCAAAGTTTGGAAATTGCAGTGGCATTTCTCGGATACACCAGATTTGGAGTGGCATTTATCAAATTAACCCAAAACAAAAATAACTGGGCGAGCTGCTGGGTCCCTGGTGTCAGCCGCTCGTTGTGCAATTCTCTCGTTTATTGACTACGTTGACAATGGCATGGGACCCAGATGTCAGAAATCCACTAGGAGGAGCCATTTTTTATTGGCTTGAAATAAGGAGGCACTTGCTTGCGTACTGCCATGACCTTGGCGGGTCCCTGCTGTCATCCTCTCCACGTACAGTACCAGTTAGTCGTGCTTCAAAACTGATCGGCACGCCATTAAAAAAATAAAGGTCGATAACTAATGCGGCACCTCGGGCCAACGCGGCCAGATCGAATTTTGCACGAGAAATTACACACCATGTTTCGTTGACATGTGGTCCCGTTCCAACATATCAGTGAGACGACGGCGAGTAGTAGGAGTATTTCCGAACGGACGTGTAGGCCGGGGCGCCTCTTCGTGAACCGTGGCAAACTCGCAACCGTCCACCGACTCTTCGCCTTTCCCTCTCGATTTGGAACTGCTGTCGCACGCTCTTCCTCTCCCTCCTCCATTTTCCTTCAGCCCTTCACCCTTTCTTCTGCCATTGTTCGATCGTCTTCTCCATGGAGGGAACAGGCCGGAAACGACCCCGTTATTCTTGCCCCGATCTGAAAGATGACGTGGTGGAGGAACTCATTGATCGGTGCGACGTCATCACCTCGGCTAGCATGGCAGGTTCGTTCAAGCCCATTCTCGACTCAACTAATAACATCATTACAAAGAACCCAAGAGTCAAGGAGCGGTTTGATCTCCCCTATCTTCTTCGCCGTGACCCTGATGACTGGCGCCGGCACGACGGAGGCCTCGCCCTGTGCCAGTTGATGCCGCTTGATAATGATACGTATGATGTTAAGATGCCATCGCTCGAGGGCAAGGCTTGGGCGGGCGCAAATGGAGATTGGGTTGTTTACATTGGGTCCAACTGCGAGTGGGAACTTGTGAATGTGTACACTCGTCACCGGGTTCCACTTCCAAAAATCTCAGCACACTGCCCAGAGGTTGAGCACACCGGTAATGTACGCACGTTCAAATACGATCATGGTGACTGTCTTCTACGGAAGATAGCAATTTGTCGAGTTCCCAACCGCTCTTGGAATTACAACAACTATGAAGTTGTTGCTATCTTCGACAAGCTTGTTGCCATCCTTAGTGGTTTGACTCGATGGACATTGCTCAAAAATCAGTTTCTGTGCACGAATGAGTACTGTGATGCAATTCAATACGAGGGCCTTGTGTTTGCTGCCACCACTCGTGGCACTCTTTTTGCATGGTATCCTCGTAGTTTCGGTACGTTTGTCTTCCACCGTAATTATAATTGTTTCATCCACATGCATGCGGGTTAGCAAGTTTCCCTTTACTAATTAACCTTCTTCTTGTGTTTCCAAGGTCCTGTGAACATCCCACCACCTATACTTGAAAATTTTTATAACCAAGGGGGAGATGCCGATGGTGATGATCACGAGCAGCGCCCATATACTCTGTGGCGCCTGGCAACTAATTCCGATGGATCACCTCTTCTTGTGTGTATACAGCCCACTGATGATGTTACTGCTAAGGAAGCAGGTGTCTCCCATGGTCGCACTCTCCGGACCTATTCCAACACCCGTTGCATGGTATTCGGGATGGATACTAGTGTGCTAGCGCCAACTCCTTCTCCCTGGCACAGAATTGATAGTCTTGGAGAAAACTCGCTCTTCCTTGGACAAAACTATCCGATGATGGTGAAAGGCGATCCAACTGCTGTTGACACATTTATGAGAAGCAACTGTGTCTATACCTCGGACATTTGGGTGGTTCCCTACCCTGGTACTGATATAGTAGGCCGCTTCAGCCTGGATGATCAGTCCTGCGTTGGTCTCCAGATCGACAACGGATGGCCCGTCCCAGAGAATCACTTGTGGTTCAAAGCAAGCGTTTCCAACGCCGCGGAATGGTTGAGTTGAAGTTCATTTCATGGCTTGTTATTTGTTGTGTGGTGAAAACTTTAGTATTTATAATGTATCCTCGTTGTCGATGTGGGTTGATGACCTGTTGTATGTAATAAAATGATATGCCTGTGATAAACTTACTAAATTTATGAATGGCTTTCGAGTCGCTTCTCTAAATTTGTACTAGCTTCACATGCTTCGCGCGTCGGGCGGGTGTTTTTACTGTAGCCATATGTTAATGTGTTCGTTGTACGTAACCAGCACCTCGAATCCTCGATACTAGTATACTATATACTAGTAGGAGTAAGTAGTAGGAGTAGTAGGGTGGCATGGGCCAGAACAAGCATTCACGTCCAGGAGTACGGCACACGCCACCACCACGACATCCATCTGACACCATATTATTTCTTGGAGTCCGTGCTAGAGCAATCTCTCCAACCTCGTCGTTTCTCTAACTTCAGCCATCGCGCGGCGGGCGAGGTGGGGGTTTGCCGATAGTCGGTTTCCTTAACTGCGGTCCCACTTGTAAGGCCAACTCCAACGCACGACCCCAAATGCACCTCCGTTTTGCACGAACTCCAACGATAATTTTGACTAGAAAAGCAAGACCAAAGAAAACAAGAACCACAAGAATACATTTTACTACTCCTGTAAGTTGGATTAGTGCCTTCTCGATGCATTCATTGTTGATCTGCGGAGGCTCGATCTTGCGTGCTTCTTTCTTCTTCGAGTGTAAAGAAGTAGACGTTGCTTCCTCGCATCTAGTCTCATGTCTAGCCTCTATTCTAGTAGGAGTATCAACAAGTGCACTAATCTCATCCGAGAGCAGAACCGAAGATTTGGTCGGGTTCTTCCTCCTTTTGCCGACACGTGGGACATCCAGCATCCAGGTCGTGTCATGAAAGAAAATAGAGTGGTAGTTGAAGCCACGAGATGTGCATCTTGGGTTAAACTGTAAATAGAATCTTACTACTCTTGAGTAACTCCAAAAGCGGCCACCGAAGATCTTTATTGGATTTGTTTTTCATCACCAGCACGTCGAGGTGAAAGATGTGCAGGTTCAGTGGGTCCTCTTGCGTTTTCACTGACATGTGGGGCCGCATGTGAGCAAACAGACGATGGGCTCCGCGCGTCCGCTGGCTGGCTGAGAAGAGAGATAGAGGAGGGCTGAGCACGGACTGCAGGAAATTTGTTCTACGTACCTCGATATAGGCTCGATATAGTGGGGTGGCATGGGCCATAACTAGCATTCACGTCTAGCAGTACGGCACACGCCACCCACACGAGTCCCATCCGACACCAATTTTCTTGGAGTCCGTGCTACAGCCATCTCTTCTCCCTCCTGTTTTCTCAGCCATCGCACGGTGGGCGGGGTGGGGGTTTGCCGATAGTCGGTTTGCTCAACTGCGGTCCCACTTGTAAGTGAAAATGCAACACCGCACGCATTCCCGCTTGAGCGGCGTGCCGGACCAACCGTGTGGGGGTGCGACGCGAACACGGCAGGCTTTTCCTTTTGAACTCGTAACTTGTAAAATTTGGTTCTGCTCCATGGCGCGACCGATAGATAGAAAATAACGATTTTGCCTAGAGTAATGAGAAGTTTGGTTCTGGCGCCGTTCATGCATGGAGTACGTACGAAAATTATGAAGTTGATGCGAAAGGTAAGATAATTACTGTAGTATCATATACTACTACATGGATTTGACGGAAAGATAAAAATACATACGGATCCATCAACGTTCAACGACATCCTCACGCCCTAGTGCGCCGGGTCACCAACCGACGTGTGAGGAGCAGCGGCGTTGGCGGCGAGCTCAACGTGCTTCTGAACAGTGCCGTCCAAGGTTGCCCTGCGCTCCAAGAAGGCCAGCGTCCTATCGTCCTCCTCTTGCATGTAGTAGTCCTTGTGGACGATTTGCGCGTAGACGTGGGTGATTATGTCGATGGTGTCTTGCTGCGCCAGGCGCTGCGCGGCGAGCGCGACCTCGAGGTGGACATTCTCCGGCGCGACGGCGGGCAGTCGCAGGGCCACCAGTGCGTCGAAGAGGTTGTTACCATAGTGGCCGTTGAGGGTGGCGGGCATCGCAGAGCCTGGGCGCGTCGGCTGGAGGCTTACGTCAAAGTCGTCCGCAAGCTTCTTGACGACGGTGAACTTGTCGAGGAAACCGACGAGGACCTCGTCGAACAAGGAGACGAAGCTGTCGTCCAAGCGGCCCCTCGCCCTGGCGGCCTCAAGCAATACTACCTGGAGACGTTCCTCGGTGCCGGGCCGCAGGCCGGCGTCGTGGACCATCTGGCACAGCCGGCTGATGCTCGCGCTCATCGCCTCCATGGGTCTAGCGTAGCTTCTAGTCAACTGATCTTGCGATTCGAGTGATCACTCAGCCCTTGGTTAGCGTGCGTAGGTGCGTAGGATTTCGTACTACTCCTCGGCCCTCTACTGCACCTGCCTTTGGCTGTATGATAGGTGGGCCAGCCACCCCCTGGGGCCACGTGTCATTCACCCAAAGGCAGTTGCCGTAAGTCAATGAAGCTGCGTCCCCCTCCGTGCCGGTGCAGTATAGTCATCTCACCGGACCTCTAGTTGGGGCCAAACGAGAGAAGTTTGATGTTTACTGGTTTATTGGTCCCCTTTGCATTTTGCGCCAAGTTTTGACCTTTGATTTAACTATTAAATGTTAATGCATGTAAACAAAAATGTTGTGTAAGTCACCTTACGAAAACCAAATAATCCCAAAATACTTAGGCACGGTGCATTAACTCCCTCCTTGTTTCTTATTTCGTGACATATCAACCAATGAGAGATGTGGGCCGTGCATGCTTTCAATGACTTGAGACTACCAAACATGACATGCAGTGTTTAGTTCATTGCATGTAATCCTATTAGTACTCTAGTTAGGAGTAGCAAAAAACATTAAGTTCTCTCGCCGATAGGAATAAAACACCATGTATTTATTTACAGAGGGAGTAGTACATTTTTGGTGACATGCATTACTAGATATTGCTAGTCAAATACTAAAATCCAGATGGACGTGGTAGTACTCCTAAATCCAGACGGTGGTGCTACTAGTACTAGTAGTAGTACTACCAATGTAGTAGTAGGAGTACTAGCACTGTACTATCCGTTGGTCAAATTATTACGTGCTGCTCCTCACAGTGAAGTGACAAGACCCTGCGCCGGAGATGACACCTGAGTATAGGCGCCGTGTTCGGCATACCATAGTCAGCCTCACCGTCTGCAGTCACTATCATCATGGCTGTAGAGCTAGCCTGCTTACAACTAGCCCTGTTCGACATAATTTCCCGTGCGTAGATGCCCGTGCATTGCACGGAACACCAAGATTGGGGGTGGACGGCTCCGGCAGCGGCCATCGCGCCAGATTTTTCCACGGCCTTCTACTCCTAGATGTGGTGGGGAGGAGATGAGGCTGATTGTGAGAGACAAGGAGTTGTTTGTAAATAGGGAACAAGTGCGGGCATCTTTTTGCAAAAATGGAGAAGCTTGGTTTGTATGCGTCAGATCTAGATCCGACGGCTATTGGTGAAAGATGGGAGGCACAACATCATCACCAACTCAGGACCTGTTTGATTCGCAGGATTTTGAAAACGCAGGAATAGGACACGGCAATATTACAAGTTTCAAACTGATATTACAAATGTTAGGAGTAATGCTGCACCTACGAAGAGGGAATTACTAGGAAGTTTACGTAAGAACTTTCGTTACTTTAGGTGGATGCAGCATTATCGTACAAACTAAAATCCACCGCCCTGACAAGTCACTAATGGGCAAATAAGTTTTCGAGTCTCTGGCCACTTGATGTTTCAAAAACAAATTCAGCTTCTGCGGAGAAATGAGCTCCACCGTGTACCCGCGCGGGTGTGGCTGGGCACGAAGCGTGAGTACGTGCACGGTGCACCTATTCTCTTCTTGTATACGTACACCACCTACGTGGGGTTGTGTGAGAGAGATACAAACCTAGAGAGATATAGTGTGTGGGTTCTTGAGAGTTTTTTTGTGGGGGGGGGGTCAATCAAAAAATTTAACATATGCAATGTGTGTGAAATAGAGTCCTGGATATAACATATATATAGAGGGGGCGATCCACGAGAAGAGAGTGGAGGTATCATCGGCTTGAGGTGTCCCATAGAATCGAAGAGAGGGATGATGATGATGTGTGTGTGTGTGTGCGCGCGCGATCGATAAAGAGTGCCATCGAATTTGTGTGTGCCCACGTCAAAGATATAGAGTGGCTGGCCTACTGGAACGTGAGATGGGACATGTGCAGTTTGTCTCTGTGGCATGGATACCTACCTGCAGCGCTCGACTATCGGTGTGTGGTGGGGGAAGAGGGAGGCCCAATTAACTATAGAGGTACAATGGCTGGTATATGTGTGGAGGAGGAGAGAGGCCTACCTCATGTATTAAGGAGATCGATCTGCCTCATGTATTAAGGGAGATCGATCGGCATCCATGCATATGTGCAGGAGATGAATAAGGTTGGGAGAGAGACAGAGCTAGAGTGTTGGAGGGGGTGGTAGTGGAGTTGCTTCTAACAAATGGTGGGATAGGCTTGCTAGACAAACGGAGGGCACGCCCGCAATATCAATAAGAGAGGAGATGGCTGCTTGTTGTCTGTGCACGTGCGTGTGAGAGACGGGTCAGGAGGCATGCACGAATGATGAGGGGGGACGATGTGGCTGTGGTAAGCAGACGTAACTACATAGGAAGATCAATCGCCCTTTGTAAGATAAAGGAGAGACATAACTTGTGAGGTACGTCGATCGATGGGGGGGGTAGTTAAAGTCGATCTAGGTATATGTTGGGAGATCGATCGGTATACATGCATGTGTGTGTTAGAAGCAAATGAGGCACGAGGAGAAGGATAGAGAGAGAGGGATGCATGTAGGAGGTGGTACGAGAGGCATACTATATCGAGGGGGAGGAGTGTGCGAGTACGAGAACGATGAAAAGAGTGGTGGGAGTGAGGCATGGACGGTGACAAGAGAAGAGGGGAAGCTTGTGTTTGTGCTAGGCACACCTGGCTAGAGAGGCATATCGATCGATGTGTGCCGTAAAGAAGGAGCTGGGGGCCTACACACACCGTGGGTGAATGACCTAAAGTGAAAAGACGAATTTGCGCGATGGAGCTAGAGAATGCTGAGGGAGGGTGAGAGGGATGCGGGCGTGTGCATGCACAAGAGAAAGTTAGCGCTAGCTACAAAGATAAGAGGGTTGTGTGGGTGTAAAAGACGAATAGAGATCATATATACTTCATTATAAAAAGCGAATTCGGATATTTGAAGAATTTATCATAGTGTTTCAAACCGACGGATGTGTGAATATATATAACGGTGATACACATGGTGTGGTTATGAACATGGTATACTACATTTAATATGTTTTATCTCTACTCTTATAAAAAACGGAGTTGTTGATGATGGTGTGCCTGCCATCCTACATTATAGGCCGTCTGATTTATATCTGGCGGATAGCAAGGAAACTATGATGGTTGAAGTTGGCAACAATCATGATTGTAGATTCTTATTGAAATAGAGAAACGAATTCAAATTTAGTTCGAATTGCAGCGGTAGTATAGACATTTGGAATGCACTAAAATGTTGGTATGAGTAGGTTACATGCATTATACAGCAAGCGAAAAAATTTAATCGGACATAACATGGATTCATACTCCCTCCTTCCATCTATATAGGGCGTAATGAGATTTTTAAGACCGCCTTTGACTATTGACAAGATTAATAGTACATGACATGCACAATGTGAAAATTATATCATTGAAAGAACCTTTCACAGACGAATTTAACGGTGTGCTTTGTGTAAGTTGCATGTCATATATCATTGCTCTAATATTTGGTCAAAGTTAGCATCGAAAAACGCATTAGGCCCTATATAGATGGAAGGAGGGAGTAGCTTTGAATAGCATTTGTATAGTAAAACGGGGCAAGACTCTCTCTTTGTGTGGTGTGAATAGTTTTATTTTTTCGTTTTCTTTTTGGTTGAGGGAAGTGCGAATTGATTTGGTACGTACAAGTACAATATTACTACACGTTAGGCTTGTCCCTAAAATTCAACCCGCGTCTTGTTATATCCCGAAAATTCAGATATCGTGCTCCCAAAACTGGCGCCTTCACAACCCGCGCCTTGCTATCCCGAAATTACAACGCGCGCGAAAACTCCCTCCAGCTGCCAAATCCCGACACGCGAAATCCCCCTTCTAACCCTGAGCCGAAAGGGCCGCTAGTTCAAATCGGTGGGGGGTACTTTTGTAACACACCCTACATTTTGGACAAGCGCGTTCCTAAGTCATGCTTCACCCCCTCCCATCGCCCCCTTTTCGCCATTCGAAATCCCAGGCCGCCATAACCTCTCCGCTCCAGCCGCGAAACCCCACCCTCCTCCGTCCGCCACGTCACCGCTGCCCAGCCGGAGCCTCTTCCCCGACGACGTCGTCCAGCGCAACAGCTCGACGTCCCTCGTCCACCTCCCCAGATGAGGATCCGTCGTCCATCTCGCCGTCCCGCTGGTTCAGCCGCCCCGTCCTCCACCTCCAAGGAGCTGCTCCGACGATCACCTCGTCTATCGCGGCTGCTCCATCCCCACAGCGCCGCCTTAACCTGCTCCACTGGAACCACAACATCCTCACCGACTCCTCGGACGAAGCCGAGGCCTACTCGGTGCCACCAAAGAGGTTGTACACTCATCGCATCACACCTTCTCCTTAACTCGACCTCCCGGCGCCGACGGTGCTCCATCCCGCACCCCCATGGAGCGGCTACCTTGAAGCCGGCGCCGCAGGCGACATCTCCACGGCCGCTCTCCCCCAGTGCGAGGCCCCTTCGGTGGCAGCGTCCATACCAGCCGGATCTGCTGCTACTGCTCCGGCTCTCGCTCGATCGCTCGCTCGCCCAGCTGCTGCTCTCCCCCTCGCTCGTGCTGCTGCTCTGCTCCAATTAAGCCACACTTCAGTCGACTGAATCGACTTTTGGGTCAGTCGATTTTCAGGGGTTGGGGGGGCTCGCCGGAGTTAAGGAAGAACCACCCGCAGCGGGGACGGGGGCTCGCCAGAGAGGTACCCCACTATCTATCTTAGGGTTCAGGGTGGGGGCGGGGGCCTAGAGGGCTGGCCGGGGCGGCGGTGGCGAGTTGTTTCGGGGCGGCGAGGCGGCGCTGGGGCCGGTGGTTCGGCCGGTGGTGGCTGGCGGCTCAGGGGGGTGCAGGTTGAAGATGAACTGCAGGCCCTCCCTAAACTACATGTCAAGTGCCTCTCTGCTACCATTGCGTTCAGTTTCGACAGTAGCATTCAGATTCCACAGTAAATTTCAGTTTCGACAGTTAAGTTCAGAGTCAACAGTTTTTACCTCATCTGTTGTAGTCAGGTGGTTTTTGGTGATGTTAATTTTACATCCATTTTACATCATCTATTGGAGATGCTATTAGAATCCCACTTGAGATTGACGATGTCTGTCTTGTGCTGCTTCAGCCTTGACGTCTTACGGCTCACCGGAGCTGCTCCAACGACAGAACGATCCGTCACAACAGAGCAGTGCCCTGGACGCCGTCTACAGATTCCTCAGATCTTCCTCCACACCTCCGACAGCCACCTCTGCCTCAACTGCTTCAGCGACCAACCCAATGATGCTGAGGTCGACACGGCTACGGCAAAGAGGTTGTACACTTGTTGCATCACTTATTACTATACATTCACGTCGATCCATTAGGGCTATTTTGGTTCAACGGAAAAACATCGATCCACTGGTTGTTACCATCACTCTAAATTTCTGCATGCTCTCCTTACATAATCTCACCATATTTTTTTCGTATGCATGTCAGATATTGTACACAGTCATGCTGAACATGTAGAGAAAAGAGAAGAGTTTTGCGCGGCAATACAATGTCATGCAGACATCGCTCCATGGTGGGTTCAATGGCAAACCCTCCCCACCCCTCTCCAGATTGTAATCCAGAGGAAGATATCTGTTCTGAGGCGGATTCGGACGCCGCTGACCACTCCTATTTACCCCCCAAGGTGTTTGCTCTACCTTGGCATGATGATGTTAGTCATATCATGCATATGTTGCCTTGCAGTGCCTACTTTTGACATCATATATGTCATCTGCTTAGTTTAGACATGTTCTGTAATGCCACCTGTTTAGTTTCTATATCATATATGGGAATTATGCAGTCTCATGTCTTTTAGCCAGCCATAATATATGTGAAATGTGCAATGCCATCCTGTTTAACCAGGCATCATATATTTGAATGATATCTTGCCCATCCTTTTCTTCATTACATTTCCATTTGTCGACAATGTTTGTACATTAAACTACTCTTCCTGTGAATCAGCCATTTGGGTGGGAGATGGAAAAATCTGGAGTGAAAACAAGGCCTTCAGAGCAGACAGTGCTACCTGTCGAAGCAGATCTCTTGTTGGGTCCCGATAGCTCCTCAGAGATGGATTCAGAGACAGATGACCAGTCCTATTCCCCCACTGAGGTGTATGCTCTAACTTGGCACGGTTATACTGCTCATATCATGCATACGGTGTCTTGCATTGCATAGTTTAGACATCATATACACAATATTCAACACCATGTTCTTAGTTCAGACATCATATCGAATGCCCTCTGTTTAGCATATAAATCACATATGTGAATTAAATGATGCGATCCTGATTACTTAGATAACATGTAGGTGAATTATGTCATGCGATCCTGTTTAGTTATTCATCATATCTTTGAATTATGTTATGCTATGCTATCCAGTTTAGATAGACATCATATATGTGAAATTATGTCATGCTATCCATTTTAGTTAAACAATATACATGTCAACTATTTCATGCCCTCTTTTTTCCACACTATCTATTGCATCTGTCTCTCATACAATGTCTGTACATTCAACTATGTTTCCTGTTTATCAGCCATTTGAATTGGAGCGGGTGATGCCAGTATCTAGCGGACTAAAAACACGGTCTTCAAATAAAACAGTGCTACCTCTTGGTGGAGATAGCACCCCGGTTGTACATGCACAAGAACCAGCCCTACCACACATAACCCAAACTCTCGCAGATTGTACCCCTACTACGATGGATAGAGAACCAGCTTCACCCAATCTAACCCCAACCCCAGCCGATAGTAACCCAGTTCCTGTTGACACAACACCATCTCCACCACAGAGCTCCCAAACAAGAGCAGTTAGTAAGGCAGCTCCAGTGCCCAAAGGGCCAGTACTATCATGGCGAACCCCAACTCCACCAGTTAGTACGCTTATTCCTATGGAGGAAGCACAACCAGCTAGTCGTAGTTTAGCATCTATCGCATTTGATGTTGTTAAATCGTATGTGCGTATCTTCCCATCTTGGAAATATTATACTGAAGATGAAGGAAAATGCCAGTTGCAGGTGTTTGTCCAGGAGTTATGTGTAAGTAATGTTATTCATGGCAATTACTTTGCTTCGTCTCATACATCCTACCTCCATGATGGTTATAATACAGCAAATTTTCCCATTTTTCTCTATAGAGAAGGACCGATTTGGAAACTCAGGATGAGGTAACCTGTGCTAATACCTCTGCTATCTTCAAGAATGCTTGGTGGCAGTATCGGAATTACCTGAAGAAAACGTACTTCACCGGCAAAGAAACTCATCAAATTCCCTTACGTTCTCCTGAGACACATTTACTGGACGATGACTGGGAACGCCTTGTTCTGTACTGGTCCCGAACCAAGAATGTGGTAAGGTCTATGAGCTCATTTTCTATTTTTAAGTATTATATTCTTGCGTCTTACTGTACTTGTTCATGTAGAACAAGTGCCTAAACCTGAAGAACAACTGTTCTAATTTAAGATTCCATTGCTACCATAGGACATAGATATATGTTTGTTTGATGCTTTTATTATGTACTAGTACTTGGCAATAGAAGACTTGGTAGTTAATCCTGTCCACCTTACTAATGAACTGGTTCACCGAAATGAGTTTCATATACTAGTACATGCTAAACTTGTTATGTGTCTGCTTGTTTCTTCTTTTAGAATGCTGACAGAATATTGGGGAAGAGTGCCTTATTAAGCAACGGTAAAGGAAGTAATGCAGATAAGGTTCAGGATAGTGACACATCCTGTCTTGGTTTAGTGTTGGAGTTACTGGCCACTACCGCTTGCACAAGCTATTCAAACTCACTGTCTGAATCAGTTCGGTTTCTTGGGTCTCAACTACAAGCTGAAAGACATCGATCAGCTGTGCTGCGACAAGAAGCGGAAGGACTGCGGAAGTCCCTGGAGCATTCAGATGCATACTTTCTGGTGCAACAGCAAGCGTTGGAGGATTTTAGCGCCAAATAGGACAAAGCTAATCAGCTTGCTAAGCTTATTGCCAGCATGGTGGATACCCAGGATAACGTTTCTTGAGCTCTTCTGAAGTTGTTTCAGTTATGCTCTTGTTTTGCTGCCGCGTTTATTTGCACTAGTGGCCAATTTTGACAGCCAATGTATATGATATGCTGCTTTGTTCTCTATATTTGCACTGGTGGCGAACTTTGATGCCCAGTGGATGTAATATGTGTAATACCTGTGATAGCCTAGCGTTAGTTGCTTGCTTATTTATTTCCTTGTTGTCTTGTTTATTTGTTTGCTTGTAGTCATTGCAGTTCTTTTTCCGCGGTTAACTAGTGGCTGCAATAACCTATTTTTTAAAACTAGGCCACAATAACCATGGGCTAATATTTACTGTAGTGACACTGGGCCTCCTACGGGCCATAGAAATAGTGGGCCTTCTACGGGCCGTAGAAACAGTAGGCCTTCTACGAGCCGTAGAAACAATGGGCCTTCTACGGGCTGTATCATCAATGGGCCTTATACGGGCCGTATGATCGATTGGCCAAACATGGGCCAATAACAGGACGCATTATGGCTGTAAACGGGCTAGAGTTGGAATCATCCGTTCATGGGCCGACCGTAATGGGACATCGTTAATAGGCAGTATCTGATGATGCTATGAAAACAGCCCAACGTATTAACGGACCACAAACGGGCCGACTGTAACCATGGGCTGAATTTGGCCCACAAGCAGAAAATGACAGTAACGGGCCATAAGTAAACGAATGCTGGAAATGAGCCAAAGAATAAATGGGCTCTGAAAGGCCGAAAGATAACATGGGCTGGAAACGGCCCAACGGAATAACAGGCCGTTAATGGGTATAAAGTGATACACTGTTCATTACGAGCCAGTTTCACCACGGGCCGTTAATGGGTGTAAAGTGATACACTGTTCATTACGGGCCAGTTTCACCATGGACCGTTAATAAGCCAAGAGTTACATAGGGCCTCATATGGGCCGAAAGACGTCATGGGCCATACATGGGCCAGAAGTGAAAACGGGCTGGAATCATATTGGATGGCCTAGATGACGCTACTGGGCCTAATTCGGATAGGGCGTAACGGGCCTTGGGTTAGCGGGATGTAAATGGGCTATATGCGAACAGGCTGTTAACAGGCTTTCCATGGATCGGCCCGCCACCTTTTGACCAAGTCAAACGGGCCGGCCTTTTCACAGGAATGGGCCTCTGTTGGGTCGTGCCACGTGTCGACGTATCATAGGCGCCTATCTGACCCACTAACAAGCTAACACGTGTTTCGTCCGGCCAATAAGAATTTTACACGTGGAAATTTCCCATGGGTCGGGGCTATTAATGGGTTATCGAATCCAAAACCCGACCCGATAGCTTAACGGCGTTCCGTTATGGTGGATGCCATGTGTCGGTCACCCTTGACGAAAGCACTTCTGTGACGCACGATTTATCGTCATGGAAGTGGACACTTCCGTGATGATAATTTTGGTAATGTCATGGAACACTTCTACGACAACACATGTATGACTATCTTGATTCCGTCATAAATTTGTCATGGATGTACATGCATGACAAAAAAAGTGACCTACTGTGACAAACACGTATCATCACAGAAGTGTATTCTTTTTGTAGTGCAAGGGGAGTGCCCATACCCATGTGTTTATGTCTCTTTCTTCGGGGGTGGTGATGAGATATTCTTGGTGATGATTCCCCTTAGGATACGATTCTCTTCCTCGAGCTTATTGACTTGCTGCTTGAGGTCCATTATTTCCTTAAGGAGCTTGCCCGTGACGGCTAAAGCTCCTTTCACCCAAGGATGTTGGATAGCCACGGGAGAACAAGTAACACTCTTTTTCATATTTTCATAAGAAAGAAATCTAACATTGGAAGGGATGACCGAATTTGGAATAGCTGAGCTATGTAGTTCCCCCATCATGAATCCGGCTCGGAAACGAGAAGTAACTTCTTGATCCTCCTCCATGGCATCTATCTTTTTCATGTCGGCCTCTATCTCTTCCTTAGTTGATGGCCCAAAGTGGTCAGCATCGCTGTTTTCTCTTGGCCCCGGTATCGGATGAGACACCCGACTCTCCCCGACTGACTCTTGAGAAGACATCTTGCTCTAGATTTGTAGCAGAAACAACTCAAAACAAAAACAGAGGATATTTGCGAGGTACGGTGGTCAAAACCTTCGGGAGATTATATAATGAATTTTTACCGACCAAAAGAAGTATCGTGCAAGAAAACGGAGTCCACAGAGCACACGAGGTGCCCACGAGGCAGGGGGCACGCCCAGGGGGGTAGGGCGCGCCCTCCACCCTCGTGGACGCCTCGTGTCCTTCCCAGACTGCTTCTTATTTTCCTATTTTCTTAAATATTCCAAAATGGAGAAAAATTGCTATTAGAACTATTTTGGAGTTGGTTTACTTACCGTACCACATACCTATTCCTTTTCGGAGGCTGAAACGTTCTAGAAAGTGTCCCTTATGTATTCCTTTGGGGTTACGATTTTGATAACATTAGTTTCAACATTTATAGGATTACCTGAGATATAATGTTTGATTCTTTGACCGTTCACCACCCTCGGATTTGTGCCTTCGAACTTGTTGATTTTTATGGCACCGGAACGATAGACCTCCTTGATGACGTAAGGACCTTCCCATTTAGAAAGGAGTTTTCCTGCAAAAAAATCTTAAACGAGAGTTGTATAACAATACATAATCACCTACATTAAACTCACGCTTTTGTATCCTTTTGTCATGCCATCTTTTAACTTTTTCTTTAAACAGTTTGGCATTCTCATAAGCCTGGGTTCTCCATTCATCAAGTGAGCTAACGTCAAATAATCTCTTCTCACCGGCAAGTTTGAAATCATAATTGAGCTCTTTAATGGCCCAATATGCCTTATGTTCTTGTTCGAGAGGTAAGTGACATGCTTTTCCATAAACCATTTTATACGGAGACATACCCATAGGATTTTTATATGCAATTCTATAAGCCCATAATGCATCATCAAGTTTCTTGGACCAATTCTTTCTAGATATATTAACAGTATTTTGCAAAATTAATTTAAGCTCTCTATTACTCAGTTCTACTTGACCGCTAGACTGTGGATGATATGGAGATGCAATTCTATGATTAACATCATACTTAGCAAGCATTTTACGAAAAGCACCATGAATAAAATGTGAACCGCCATCAGTCATTAAGTATCTAGGGACTCCAAACCTCGAAAAAATAACCTCTTTAAGCATCTTAATAGAGTGTTATGATCAACACTACTAGTTGGAATAGCTTCTACCCACTTATGAACATAATCAACATCAACTAAAATATGTGTATACCCGTAGAGGAAGGAAAGGTCCCATATAATTAAAGCCCCAAACATCAAATGGTTCAATAACAAGTGAATAATTCATAGGCATTTCTTGACGTCTACTAATATTACCAATTCTTTGACATTCATCACAAGACAAGACAAACTTGCGGGCATCCTTGAAGAGAGTAGGCCAATAAAAATCGGATTGCAATACCTTATGTGTAGTTCTGTCTCCAGCATGGTGTCCTCCATAAGCCTCGGAGTGACACTTGCGCAGGATCTGTTCCTGTTCATGCTCAGGTACACAATGTCTAATAACACCATCTACTCCTTATTTATAAAGGTGTGGGTCATCCTAGAAGTAATATCTTAAATCATAGGAAAACTTTTTCTTTTGTTGGTATGTGAAACTAGGTGGCATAAATTTAGCAACAATGTAATTAGCATAATCAGCATACCATGGAGCAGTACAAGAAGCATTTATGACAACTAATTGTTCATCAAGAAAGCTATCATCAATAGGTAGTGGGTCATCAAGAACATTCTCTAACCTAGATTAGTTGTCTGCAACAGGGTTCTCAACTCCCTTTCTATCAATAATATGCAAATCAAATTCTTGTAGCAAGAGAACCCATCTAATAAGTCTAGGTTTAGCATATTTCTTTTCCATAAGATATTTAATAGCAGCATGATCAGTGTGAACAGTTACTTTAGAATCAACAATATAAGGTCTGAACTTATCACAAGAAAATACAACTGCTCAAAATTCTTTTTCAGTAGTAGCATAATTTCTCTGGGCACTGTCTAGAGTCTTACTAGCATATTGGATAACATTTAATTTCTTATCAACTCTTTGTCCTAGAACAGCCCCTACAACATAATCACTAGCATCACACATAATTTCAAAGGGTAAACTCCAATCAGGTGGTTGAACAATAGGTGCAGAAATCAAGGCTTTCTTAAGTATTTCAAATGCTTCTACACAATCATCATCAAAGACAAATGGAACATCTTTTTGTAAGAGATTAGTGAGAGGCCTAGAAATTTTAGAGAAGTCCTTAATGAACCTCCTAAAAAACCGGCATGACCAAGGAAACTTCTTATACCTTTAATGTTGTCGGCGTTCTGGGAACGGGGGTCCCCAGACTTGCCTGCCTGCGGCCTGCGGTGTGGCTTAAAAGGGGGCCCGGCATGGCCCATCTTCATCAACACAGACCCAAGACCCTCGCGAGGCAAGCCTCGCAGGGCGGACAACGCGGAGCTTCCTCAGGCACGGCCTCACCAGGCTGGCTCGTGAAGAGGCGGAGAGATCAAGGCAGGGTACCTCACGAGGTGCCCATGACGCAAGCCATGACGACCAAGGGCGCCAGGCGGGTGCCAGCCCGCGTAGTGTCCTCCTTTCCTCTTTGGTGCAAAGAGGGCAAGCGCAGCCGCGGAGTACCGAGGCATCAGGCAAAGGTTGCCATTTCGGTGCAACGAGACCAAGACCAGGAAGACTGCAAGACGGAGGTCATCGTGGAGCCCAGGACGGCGTCACCACCAGAGCTTTGTGCAGGCGAAGACTACTTTTGTCAGGGTAGCGAGTACTAGCTGCCCCCCTTCAAATTAGCCCGCAATTGTTGGCTCCCTTCCCGCTTGATATTTGGGAAGAGGACCAGGGCCTCTATAAATAGGACCAGCCACCCACAGAAGGGAGGGGTGAAGAGGAGAGGTTCGATAGGAGGTTGAATCGGAAAAATACAATCAGAGAGAGAGAGAGAGAAGGGTGGCTGAACTCCTCCCAACAGTTCATCGCCCCAGCCAAGAACAGACCCTCGCAAGGCTGTTCTTCCTTGTATCATTCATCATCATCAGCCCAAGAGGCAATCCACCACACCACACACTGGAGTAGGGTATTACACCACAACGGTGGCCCGAACCAGTATAAACCCTATGTCTCTTGTGTTGTTCTTTCCATAGCTTAGATCTTAGCGAGGCGGAGGGTTGCAGGTAGGTAGGAAGCGAGATCTCTGCGCGCACCCCAGTGTTTGAACCTCAAGGGTCTGTCGGAACCCGAAATCCGACATTTGGCGCGCCAGGTAGGGGTGCACCGGAGTTTTCTCTTCCGCCACCGCCACGGCCTGCCTCGCGATGAGTAGCACGTCGCCTGCTCCGGCCGCTGGCGCCAGCACGGGGGCCAGGGGGCTCCGAGCCCTGGCCCCAGCCCTGCAATGGTACGGTGGCCAGACGAGTTCAAGCCAACGACGCCGCCGCGCTACGGCGGCGCGACAGATCCGCTGGCCTTCTTGCTGGCGAGCGAGGAGGCCCTCCTCGAAGCTGGAGGTGACGATAGGGTCATGGCCAACCGGCTCCCCATGGCCCCCACCGGCGCTCCGCGCACATGGCTGCTCCACCCGCTGGCAGCCTCCGTGGCCTCTTGGGAAGAGCCCCGCAGCCTCTTCCCCGCCCATCGCGCTACACCAACACCCCCGGTCGTCGCGGCCCTCCTGGGCGGCTCACAGGTGCCGCCTACAAGTCACCACGTCAAGCCGTTCATCCGCCGGGTCAGTGCCGCTTCCATGCGGCAGGGGGCTCTCCCGGATCGGGCGGCGCCCAAGGCCGGCCTGACCTTCAGCTCGGAGGACCACCCTCCCGACTCGGCCTGCTCAGGTGCGCTCCCCATGCTGTGCACCCCCACCATCTGCCAGGTGGCCGTCACCAGAACTCTCATCGATGGTGGTGCGGGCCTCAACGTGCTCTCAGTCGAGGCCTTCGATCTCCTCCGCATACCCCTGGAACGGCTACAACCCAGCCAGCCCTTCTCAGGCGTTGGGGGCGGATCATCCAGCTCCTTGGGACAGATCCGGCTCCCAGTAACCTTCGGCACCTACAACAACTTCCGTACGGAGCTGGTCGACTTCGACATCACCCCCATTGGCCTCCCCTACAACGCCATCCTCAGCTACCCAGTGCTGGCCCAATTCATGGCCGCGACGCACCCGGCGTACAACCTCATGAAGATGCCCGGGAGCAGCGGTGCCCTCATCGTGTACGGGGACACTGGAGACGCGCTGCGGGTGCTCAAGCTCGCCTTCAAGACGGCGGCGTCGGCGCGGCCCGCCGACTTGGAGACCCTCGAGCCCAAGGGGGATGCACCCGCCAAGAAGAAACAGTTGTTCACCCAGGACAAGGCAGAAACCAAGCAGATACCCGTCGATGAGGACGGGTCCACCAACGCCACTTTAACCATAGGCGCCAACCTCGAACCCGAGCAGGAGGAGGCCCTGGTCGGGTTCCTGTGCGCAAACAAGAAGGTATTTGCTTGGGAGCCAGACCAATTGGCAGGGATCCCGAGGAGAGTAATCGAGCATCACCTCAATGTGTGCCCCAACGTGCGCCCTGTGAAGCAGAAGGCCAGGCGGCAGTCCACAGAAAAGCAGGCCTTCATCGTCCAAGAGACCCGCAAATTAGAAGCCACTGGGGTCATTTGCGAGGTCCGATACCCGGATTGGTTGGCCAACCCTGTCGTTGTGCCAAAGAAGGGAGGCAAGGAGCGCATGTGTGTCGACTTCACCAACCTCAACAAAGCATGCCCGCAAGATCCGTTCCCGCTTCCCCGCATCGACCAGATCGTCGATTCCACTGCGGAATGCGACCTGCTATGCTTCTTGGATGCCTTTTCTGGGTATCACCAGATCAAGATGGCGGTGGAAGACATCGAAAAGACAACCTTCCTAACCCCGTGTGGGGTGTACTGCTACACGTGCATGCCATTCGGGCTCCGTAATGCAGGGGTGACCTTTCAGCGGCTGATGCACATCACCTTGGGCCCGCAGCTCGGGAAGAATGTTGAAGCTTACGTCGATGACATCGTGGTAAAGTCTCGGGAGGCCAGGACCCTGATACAAGACCTGGAGGAAACCTTCGCGAGCCTCAACGCAGTGAACCTATGGCTCAACCCAGAGAAGTGCGTGTTCGGAGTCCCCTTGGGCAAGCTCTTAGGTTTCCTCGTGTCCCACCGAGGCATCGAGGCTAACCCGGAAAAGGTCAAGGCGGTGGAAGACATGAGCCCGCCAAAGACCCTCAGAGAAATGCAGAAGCTCACCGGGCGCGTGACCGCGCTAGGGCGCTTCATCTCCAAGTTGGGGGAACAAGCGCTGCCATTCTTCCAGCTAATGAAGAAAAAGGGGCCCTTTGAGTGGACTGAAGAGGCCGACAAGGCATTCCAGGATCTCAAGAGATACCTGACTAGCCCACTGGTCATGGTGGCTCTGCGCCCTCAAGAGCCCCTGGTGCTTTACCTCGCTGCCACTCCGTACTCCGCCAGCGCAGCCCTGGTGGCGGTTAGAGAGGAGCGTCGAATCAAAACCGCAGCAGCAGCCCGGGACAAGGCAAAGCATGAACAAGGAAGACCCACAGAAACCGCCATCGCGGCTGAGGAGGATCAGCCGCCGCAGAGGAGTGCACCGGAGGCGGAAGAGGCTCCTCCCCCAGATGGCCAGCCTCAGGAGGCCTCGTCGCCTCAAGAGGCACCATGGTCTCTGAAGGGAGCCGCCAGCACTGATGCGCCCAACCTCGTAGAGCACCCGGTGTACTTCGTCAGCACGGTGTTGCGGGATGCAAGGGCACGGTACCCCATGCCTCAGAAACTCCTCCTCGCGCTACTGGTGGCCTCGCGCAAGCTGCGGCACTATTTTCAGGGTCACCCCATCAAGGTCGTCTTGTCATACCCCCTGGAGAGAGTGCTCAGGAGCCCTAACTCAGCTGGAAGGGTCGCTGAGTGGAACATAGAACTGCAAGCGTTTCAGCTCGAATTCAGCACGACCAGAGTCATCAAGGGAGCAGCGTTGGCGGATTTTGTGGCAGAATGGACGGAGGCACCAGGCCTCAAGGCCGACGAGGATCGGTCCCTCTCCCCGGGAAGCGAGGCGCCAGAAGGCTGGGTCATGTACTTCGATGGGGCGTTCTCCAGGCATGGCGCTGGGGCTGGGGCGGTGCTTATATCGCCCACTCAGGACAAGCTCTACTACGCTGTGCAGCTCTGTTTCCAGCAAGGTGAAAAGGTCTCCAACAACATAGCGGAGTATGAAGGTTTAATAGCGGGCTTGAAGGCCGCAGCTGCCCTGGGGGTGAAACGCCTCACCATCAAGGGCGATTCGCAACTCCTTGTCAATTTCTCCAACAAGGTGTACGAGCCGAAGGATGAGCACATGGAAGCCTACCTTGCGGAGGTCCGCAGGATGGAGAAGCAGTTCTGGGGGTTGGAGTTGCAGCATGTGCCCCGTGGCACCAATCAGGAGGCCTACGACATCGCCAAACGGGCGTCCAGACGGTTACCTCAGGAGCCTGGCGTTTTCGAGGAGCGGCTCTTCAAGCCCTCAGCCCTGCCGTCATTATCAAACACGGCTCAGCCCCGGGAGGAACTCCCCCAGCCACCTGCCTCAGGAGCTCCGGCCTGTGGCCCGGCCTCAGGAGCACGCTTGCTCCTGACGATGGAACCTCAGGAGGGATGTTGGATCACGGAGCTCCGGAGTTACTTAACGCAAGGGACCCTGCCGGAGAAGGAGGAGGAAGCGGAGCGAGTGGCACGCAAGGCCACGACATACTGCATCAAGGATGGAGAGCTCTACCGGAAGCGACCAAATGATGTATCCCTGCGCTGCATCTCCAGGGAGCAAGGGAAGGAACTGCTGGAAGATATACATGGCGGAGACTGTGGACATCATTCATCATCACGGACCCTCGTCGGCAAGGCGTTCCGCAGTGGGTTTTATTGGCCCACCATGCTCAATGACGCCGTCGAACTAGTGAAAGCTTGTGAGGCCTACCGGTTCCACGCCAAGCAGATCCATCAGCCAGCAGGAGGCCTGCAGACTATACCCCTTTCGTGGCCATTCGCAGTCTAGGGGCTGGACATCTTGGGCCCGTTTCCTCGGGCGCCAGGGGGCTACCGCTACCTCCACATCGCCGTGGACAAGTTCACCAAGTGGGCTGGAGTAGAGGCTGTCCGCACCATTCCCGCGGGTTCCGCGGTCAAGTTCATCAAGGGCATCGTGAGCCGGTTCGGGGTGCCGAACCGCATCATCACGGACAACGGTTCGCAGTTCACCAGTAACCTCTTCAAAACATACTGTGCTAACCTTGGAATGCAGATATGCTACGCTTTGGTGGCGCACCCCCGAAGCAACGGCCAGGCCGAGCGAGCCAACGCGGAGGTCCTGAGGGGCCTCAAGACCAGGACGTTCAAGAAGAAGCTGGAGGCCTGCGGCAGAGGTTGGTACGACGAGCTTCAGTCCGTGTTGTGGTCCATCCGCACAACTGCAACCAAGCCGACTGGAGAGACCCCGTTCTTCCTGGTCTACAGAGCCGAAGCGGTCCTCCCTCACGAGGTCAGACGTCGCTCCACGTGGGTCCTGGCGTTCGACAAGGCGCAGCAGGACGCCATGCGGGGGATGGACCTCGTGCTGGGGGAGGAACGTCGCCGAGAAGCCGCGCTACGAGCGGCGAGGTACCAACAAGCACTGCGGCGATATCACTGCCGCAACATCCGCCCCACAACTCTCGAGGCCCGGCTCCGCATGCTTGGAGACTCAGGAGGGGGTGCCAGTCCAGAACGCATGGAACATCCAGCACCTACGGAGGTTCTACCCCTAAAAAGGCCCGGAGCCTGTGAAGAAGGTGAATGCCTGTGAAGCCATCGCGTTTTGGAAAAGGCCCAGAGCCTGTGAAGAAGGCGAATGCCAGTGAAGCTGTTGCGTTTTGGAAAAGGCCCAGAGCCTGTGAAGAAGGCGAATGCCTGTGAAGCTGTCGCGTTTTGGAAAAGGCCCAGAGCCTGTGAAGAAAGCGAATGCCTGTGAAGCTGTCGCGTTTTGGAAAAGGCCCAGAGCCTGTGAAGAAGGCGAATGCCTGTGAAGCTGTCGCATTTTGGAAAAGGCCCGGAGCCTGTGAAGAAGGCCAATTCCTGTGAAGCTCGCCGCCCGTGACACTCTCACGTAATAATGAGTTGTGGCTGTACACGCCCCGGAGTCTCAGGAGCGCCGGCCTCAGGCGCTGGGGCTCCCTCCCACGCCCAGTGGCAGCATTTAGCTCCACGCTGGTGAGAAGACGTCGAAGACTAGATTAGGTGCCGGACGCGGCTTTTCATTTGCTTTCCGCAGTTGGCTTGCTCCTTCTCATTCAAAGTTTTATTGAAGTTGTTGCCGTCTTTGGCTTGTGGTTCTTCGACTTTTTGCTCTCCTGCCTCGATTTCTCTTTTGCAAGGCCTCGCGAGGGAGGGGGACAGCCGAGCACCCTCGCGAGTGTTCTATCCTAGTCATTCAAAGGTTTCGTGACCTGGGTCCATTACAGGAGCACCCCTCCAGTCCGTGCCCCGCGGGCACCGCGACACGAACATAGGGCCTAGGTCGGTCGCCCCCCACGGCTGGGGCCGGGAACTACCCACGCGCGGGCATGTAGTCGGAAGGCACGATAGCGGAAGCAAATGATGATTAACAGCAATAACCCAAACACGCCCCCGCGAGGCTCCACACTACTGTCTTTTTGCGCAGGAAAAAGGAAAAGAAAGAACAAATCAGGCGCAGCTCGCCTCACACTGGCCTGCAGGGAGGACTCGAGTCGCCCACGGGGCTCAGGCAGACTCCCTCTCGCGCTTCATCGGGGCGCGACGGCGGTCAGGCACGCCACCACCTCCCAAGCAGATACAACGGCGTGGAGGCTGACCGCGGCCACCGCTGGAGGAGTCACCGCTTGAAGAAGAACCGGAGAAGCTTGAGGAACCCTGAGCGCCGCCAGTCACCCGAGCGCTGTCCTCTCCATCATCGTCGGAGCTGGGTTCCCGGCCGCGGTCGTCGTCCTCAGGGAAGCACCCCGCGCGGCGACCATCCTCCCCAAACACCCTCACATAGAGGGTGGCATCGCCGTCAAACTTGAAGTGCAGGGTGCACCGACGCCTCAGGCCGCGCGCGCGGGCAAACGTCTGCCAACCGCGGGCCAAGGCTAGGCTCCCAGCTGCAGAGACCTCCAGTGAAGCCCATGAGGGCCGGCTGCAGCAGCCGTCAGCCTGGAGCCAAAGGCCGCCCGGGGCGCCGGCCGGGAGCTCACCGAGGAGGAAGCGAGGAAGTGGAAGCCGGATGCTAGTCGGCTCCGCCGACCACACAACAAACTCCGGCAGCACCTCTGCAGCGCGAAAGCGTGGCCTAGGGGGACGCGCGACCGAAGCGCACCCCCCAGCCGCAGCAGTCCGACCGTCACCATGCTGGGAATCGTCTCCGCGGCCGCGGGGAGCTGCCGTGGAGACCACAGGATGCTTGCGAGGGCGCCCTCGGCCGCACTTTGGCGGGGAAGAGGCAGGCTTTACCTGGCGAGCCTTCCCCTTCTCTGCGGCCGAGAACCTCCTCGATGGGGCCATGAAGAAGAAGGAGAAGCAAGGGAGAATGAACTGGAAGGGCGAATGCCAATCCCTACTTATAGCCAGCGAAGGCCAACTGTCGGCCCCCACTATCACAGGTAATCATGACCCGCTTTGCATGCATGGACTTGTCCAATCCGTGTAGTTGCCGAGGCGCCATGGGGAAGTGGAGACGCCCATGTCCAATCAACCGCCACGCGGCGCCCAAGACCGCAGGCTGTTAGGGCCTGCGGCGCTTCGCTCTTGCCCTTCCGCCTCCCTGCATGGCCAAGTCCGGGCGCGCCTTGGGCCCGTGGGCTACTGTCAGTGTTCTGGGAACGGGGGTCCCTAGACTTGCCTGCCTGTGGCCTGCGGCGTGGCTTAAAAGGGGGCCCGGCATGGCCCATCTTCATCAACACAGACCCAAGACCCTCGCGAGGGACCAAGCCTCGCAGGGCAGACGACGCAGAGCTTCCTGAGGCACGGCCTCACCAGGCTGGCTCGTGAAGAGGCGGAGAGATCAAGGCGGGGTACCTCACGAGGTGCCCATGATGCAAGCCATGACGACCAAGGGCGCCAGGAGGGTGCCAGCCCGCGCAGTGTCCTCCTTTCCTCTTTGGTGCAAAGGGGGCAAGCGCAGCCGCGGAGTATCGAGGCGTCAGGCAAAGGTTGCCATTTCGGTGCAACGAGACCAAGACCAGGAAGACTGCAAGATGGAGGTCATCGTGGAGCCCAGGACAGCGTCACCACCAGAGCTTTGTGCAGGCGAAGACTACTTTTGTCAGGGTAGCGAGTACTAGCTGCCCCCCTTCAAATTAGCCCACCATTGTTGGCTCCCTTCCCGCTCGATATTTGGGAATAGGACCAGGGCCTCTATAAATAGGACCAGCCACCCACAGAAGGGAGGGGTGAAGAGGAGAGGTTCGATAGGAGGTTGAATCGGAAAAAGGCAATCAGAGAGAGAGAAGGGTGGCTGAACTCCTCCCAGCAGTTCATCGCCCCAGCCAAGAACAGACCCTCGCGAGGTTGTTCTTCCTTGCATCATTCATCATCATCAGCCCAAGAGGCAATCCACCACACCACACACTAGAGTAGGGTATTACACCACAACGGTGGCCCGAACCAGTATAAACCCTGTGTCTCTTGTGTTGTTCTTTCCATAGCTTAGATCTTAGCGAGGCGGAGGGGTGCAGGTAGGTAGGAAGCGAGATCTTCGCGTGCACCCCAGTGTTCGAACCTCAAGGGTCTGCTGGAACCCGAAATCCGACAAATATCCTTAGGACATGACATCTTTTCAATAGCATTAACTTTAGATTTATCGACTTCAATACCTCTTTCAGAAATTTTATGCCCCAAGACAATACGTTCATTAACCATAAGGTGGCACTTCTCCCAATTCAAGACAAGATTAGTTTCTTCACATCTCTGCAAAACTCGATCAAGGTTGCTTAAGCAATCATCAAAAGAAGTTCCATAAACGGAGAAATCATCCATGAAAATCTCAACAATCTTTTCACAAAAGTCAGAGAATATAGCAGTCATACATCTTTGAAAGGTAGCAGGTGCATTGCATAAACCAAAGGCATACGTCTATAAGCAAAGGTACCAAAAGGCCAAGTGAAAGTGGTATTTTCCTGATCCTCTTTCGACACATGTATTTGAGAGAAACCAGAATAACCATCTAGAAAGCAAAAATGTGTATGTTCAGATAATCTTTCTAGCATTTGATCAATAAAAGGTAATGGGTAATGATCCTTTTTAGTAGCTTTATTCAATTTGCAAAAATCAGTTACCATTCTATAACCTGTAACAATTCTTTGTGGGGTCAATTCATCTTTATCATTAGGAACAACAGTAATACCTCCCTTCTTAGGGACACAATGGACATGACTCACCCACTGACTATCAGCAACGGGATAAATTATACCTACCTCCAGAAGCTTTAGTATTTATTTTCTTACCACTTCTTTCATCTTAGGATTTAACCGTCATTGGTGATCAACAACCGGTTTCGCGTCTTTCTCCAATTTTATTTTGTGCTGGCATAGAGTGGGATTAATGCCCTTAAGATCATCAAGAGTATATCCAATAGCATCACAATGCTTCTTCAGAGTTTTCAATAATTTCTTTTCTTCATGCTCTGAAAGGTTAGCACTAATAATAACAGGATACATCTCCTTCTCATCAAGATAAGCATATTTAAGAGTATCAGGTAAAGGTTTAAGCTCAAACACGGGATCACCCTTGGGTGGAGGAGGATCCCCTAGGATTTCAATAGGCAAGTTGTGTTTTAAAATAGGTCCCTATTTAAATAATACTTCATCTATTTCCCTTCTTTCATTCATAAACATATCATTTTCATGGTCGAGCAAATATTGTTCTAAAGGATCATTAGGAGGCACGACAATAGAAGCAAGACCAATAATTTCATCTTTACTAGGCAATTCCTTATCATGGGGCTGTCTACGAAATTTAGCAAAATTAAACTCATGAGACATATCCCCCAAACCAATAGTAACAACATCCTTTTTGCAATCTATCCTAGCATTAATAGTATTCAAGAAGGGTCTACCAAATATAATGGGACAAAGGTTATCTTGTGGGGAACCAAGAACAAGAAAATCAGCAGGATATTTAACTTTCCCACACAAGACTTCAACATCTCTAACAATCCCAACTGGTGAAATAGTGTCTCTATTGGCAAGCTTAATTGTAACACCAATTTCCTCTATCTCAGTAGGTGCAATATCATGCATAATTTCTTTATATAAGGAATGCGGTATTGCACTTGCACTAGCACCCATATCACATAAGCCATGATAGCAATGATCTCCTATTTTAACAGAAATAACAGGCATGCCTACAACAGGTCTATGTTTGTTTTTAGTGTTAGGTCTAGCAATTCTAGCAGCTTCATCACAGAAGTAAATAACATGCCCATCAATGTTATTGGCCAAGAGATCTTTAACCATAGCAATACTAGGTTCAACTTTAATTTGCTCAGAGGGTGTAGGTGTTCTAGTATTACTCTTACGAACCACAATTGAAGCTTTGGCATGATCCTTTATTCTAACAGGGAAAGGTGGTTTCTCAATATAAGCAGTAGGAACAACAGAATCATTATAAGTGATAGTCTTTTCTTCAACTTTAATAGGTGCAACTACTTTTACTTCAATGTGAGGATTATATTTAAACCACTTATCCTTTGGGAGATCAACATGAGTAGCAAAGGATTCACAGAAATAAGCTACTATCTCAGAGTCAAGTCCATATTTAGTGCTAAATTCACGGAAAGCATCAGTATCCATAAAAGATTTAACACAATCAAACTTAGGTATTATACCTGACTCCTTACCTTCGTCAAGATCCCAATATTTAGAGTTGTGTTTAATTCTTTCCAATAAATCCCATTTGAATTCAATAGTCTTCATCATAAAAGAGCCAGTACAAGAATTATTGAGCATGGAGCGATTATTGAGAGAAAGCCGAGCATAATTTTTTTGAATAATAATTTCTCTTGAGAGGTCATGATTGGGGCATGAATATAACATTGAGTTAAGTCTCCCCCAAGCCTGAGCGATGCTTTCTCCTTCGCGAGGCAAAAAATTATATATATATAACTACGATCACAATGAACAAGATGCATAGGATAAAACTTCTGATGAAATTCCAATTTCAACCGGTTGTAGTTCCATGATCCCATATCATCACATAGCCTAAACCATGTCAATGCCTTTCCCTTCAAAGATAAAGGGAAGACCTTATTCTTGATAACATCATCGGGCATACCTACAAGCTTAAATAATCCACAAACTTTATCCACATAGATTAGGTGCAAATCGGGATGCAATGTTCCATCTCCTATAAAAGGATTAGCTAGCAGTTTCTCTATCATACCCGGAGGAATTTTAATGTAAAAATTTTTAGTAGGTTCAGTAGGTTGAGGAGCAACTCTTTGCTCTACTGGTCGGGGTGAAGATACCCCGAACAAGCCCCTCAAAGGATTATGTTCCATAGTAACAAGTGACAGTAAATTTCAGCACACTATATAAATATTTCCTTACCAATTCCACCAACCAAAGGCGCTTCACTCCCAGGCAACAGCGCCAGAAAAGAGTCTTGATGACCCACAAGTATAGGGGATCGATCGTAGTCCTTTCATTAAGTAAGAGTGTCGAACCCAACGAGGAGCAGAAGGAAATGATAAGCAATTTTCAGTAAGGTATTCTCTGCAAGCACTGAAATTATCGGTAACAGAGAGTTTTGTGATAAGGTAATTTGTAACGGGTAACAAGTAATAAATGTAAATAAGGCGCAGCAAGAAGGCCAATCCTTTTTGTAGCAAAGGACAACTCTGGACAAACTCCTATATAAAGGAAAGTGCTCCCGAGGACACATGGGAATTATCGTCAAGCTAGTTTTCATCACGTTCATATGATTCGCGTTCGGTACTTTGATAATTGGATATGTGGGTGGACCGGTGCTTGGGTACTACCCTTCCTTGGACAAGCATCCCACTTATGATTAACCCCTCTTCCAAGCATCCGCAACTACAAAAGAAGTATTAAGGTAAACCTAACCATAGCATGAAACATATGGATCCAAATCAGCCCCTTACGAAGTAACTCATAAACTAGGGTTTAAACTTCTGCCACTCTAGCAACCCATTGTATACATATTACTTTCCAATGCCTTCCTCTAGGACCAAATAATTGTGAAGTGTCATGTAGTCGACGTTCACATGACACCACTAGAGGAAAGACATCATACATCTCATCAAAATATCGAACGAATACCAAATTCACATGACTACTTATAGCAAGACTTCTCCCATGTCCTCAGGAACAAACGTAACTACTCACAAATCATATTCATGTTCATAATTTGAGGGGTATTAATATGCATAAAGGATCTGAACATATGATCTTCCACCGAATAAACCAACTAGTATCAACTACAAGGAGTAATCAACACTACTAGCAACCCACAGGTACCAATCTGAGGTTTTGAGACAAAGATTGGATACAAGAGATGAACTAGGGTTTGAGATGAGATGGTGCTGGTGAAGATGTTGATGGAGATTGACCCCCTCCCGATGAGAGGATCGATGATGATGATGGTGGTGATGATCCCCCCCCCTTAGAGGGAAGTTTCCCCGGCAGAACAGCTCTGCCGGAGCCCTAGATTGGTTTCGCCAAGGTTCCGCCTCGTGGCGGTGGAGTTTTGTCCCGTAAGCTTCCTTATGATTTTTTCTCGGACGAAAGACCTCATATAGCAGAAGATGGGCATCGGAGGCCTGCCAGGGGGCCCACGAGGCAGGGGGCGCGCCCAGGGGGGTAGGGCGCGCCCCCACCCTCGTGGATGGTGGGTGGCCCCCTTTGGTACTTCCTTCGCCCAATATTTTTTATATATTCTGAAACGTGCTCCCGTGAAGTTTCAGGACTTTTGGAGTTGTGCAGAATAGGTCTCTAATATTTTTTGCTCCTTTTCCAGCCCAGAATTCCAGCTGCCGGCATTCCCCCTCTTTATGTAAACCTTGTAAAATAAGAGAGAATAGGCATAAGTATTGTGACATAATGTGTAATAACAACCCATAATGCAATAAACATCGATACAAAAGCATGATGCAAAATGGACGTATCAGAGACCGCGCCCTAGGGGGGATGTGCCTCCTAAGCTTGTGCCCCCCCGTGGCTCCTCCAACCCTAATATCAGCTCTATAAATACCCAAATATTCCCCGTATACCAAAGGACACACCAAAAATATTTGTGTGTTCCCCCACTTCTAAAACCTTTTTAGAAAAATACAAAAATATTTGTCTTTTTATTTGCCTTCTTTCCATTTGCCTTTATGTCTTACTTGGTTTGTTTACTTGTTCGCTTGGCATAATTGTATGTTTATTGCAAATTAGAAGTCAAAAAAGGGGGTTTATGGATCCTCATCTAGTTGCTAATCTTTTTAGAAGATCCAACTATGATGAACCAATTTCTAGTGAGTTGAGTGCACTAGATTATCTTTATGAAGTTTTTCTTGAAATTCGTGAATCTGAAAATTGTGATGAAGTGCTAAAAGAAGAAATTTATGAAGTGATTCATGATAGCTCCTTGAATGAAAATCATGATTGCAATGGTGTTACTATATATTCTATTAATGTCAATTGTGCAAATAATATGCAAAACCCCAAGCTTGGCATGCTAATTTTAATATGTCCACTACTTATTGCAATGATCATGATTGGGGTGATTCTTCTTATGATCTTGAAAATTTATTTAAACCTCATGATGAATATGTTTGTGATAATATTGGAAGTGGGTTTGGAAGAGTGTTAACTCTAGGAAAAAAGAATCCCACATATTTGGAGAGTGTTCAATCTTATGATTTTTTTTATAAAAGTGGGTTTGGAAAGGTGATACGTCTCCAAGGTATCTATAATTTTTGATTGTTCCATGCTATTATATTATCTGTTTTGGATGTTTTATATGCATTAATATGCTATTTAATATTATTTTTGGGACTAACTTAGTAACCTAGAGCCCAGTGCCAGTTTATGTTTTTCCTTGTTTTTGAGTTTTACAGAAAAGGAATATCAAACGGAGTCCAAACGAGCTAAAAAATTAAGGTGATTTTTTATGGACCAGAAGAAGCCCACGAAGCACAAGAGTTGGGCCAGAAGAGTCCCGAGGAAATGACAAGGGTGGAGGGCGTTCCCCCTAGGGCGCGCCCCCTATCTTGCCGCTACCTCGTGGATCCCCGTGACGTGAAACCAATGCCAAAAATTCCTATAAATCATGAAAACCCCAGAAAGAAACCTAGATCGGAAGTTCCACCGCCGCAAGCCTCTGTAGCCACGAAAAACCAATCGGGAGTCCGTTCCAACACCCTACCGGAGGCCATCTTCATCATCCTAGTGGTCTCCATGACGAGGAGGGAGTAGTTCACCCTCGGGGCTGAGGGTATGTACCAGTAGCTATGTGTTTTATCTCTCCCCCCCTCTCTCTCGTGTTATTGATTTGGCACGATCTTGATGTACCACGAGCTTTGTAACTATAGTTGAATCATATGTTGTTTCTCCCCCTCGACCTTCTTGTGATGAATTGAGTTTTACCTTTGAGGTTTCACTATTATCGGATTGAATACTATTATGGATTTGAGAACACTTGATGTATGTCTTGTGTGGGATACCCGTGGTGACAATGGGGTGTTCTATTGATTCACTTGATGTATGTTTTGGCACTCAACTCGTAGATTCCTGAGGTGACATTGGGGTAACCTATGCATAGGGGTTGATGCATGTTTTCATCCTTGTTTCTCTGGTAGAAATCTTGGGGCACTCTTTGAGGTTCTTTGTGTTGGATTGAATATTATGAATCTGAAGCTGTTTGATGCATATCGTATAATTGACCCACAGATACTTTTGGTGACATTGGAGTATCTAGGTGACATTAGGGTTGATTGATGTGTATCATATGGTGTTATTTTACTACAAACTCTAGGGCTGTTTGTGACACTTATAGGAGTATCTTAATGGATTGATCGAAAAGAATAACTTTGAGGTGGTTTCGTACCCTACAAGCAATTTTATCTTATGTTCTCTGCGATAGGAACTTTGGAGTGACTCTTTGTTGCACGTTGAGGGATTGTTATATGATCTAATTATGTTATCATTGTTGAGAGAACTTGCACTAGTGAAAGTATGAACCCTAGGCCTTGTTCCCAAACATTGCAATACCGTCTTTGCTCACTTTTGTTACTAGTTACATTGTTGTTTTTATATTTTTGGATTACAAAAACCTATATCTACCATCCATATTGCACTTGTATCACCATATCTTCACCGAACTAGTGCACCTCGATTTGTGCGGTGACTGCCATGAGCTGAGCGTGGGCGGCCTCCATTAGGGCTAAGGCTGCCCCTGCGGAACGGACAGCTACTGTGCCGCTCTCGCCAGTTGATATCCCCGAGGCAGATGTTGCTGCCGCCACCTGAGAAGCAACAGCGGCCATTTGGGCTGCCTTGGCCGCCCGATCACAGATTGCGGCCGCACTCATGTAGCTTGTTAGCACGCGCATGGCGGCTGTGGCCGCGCTCTCACCGAAGTGGGCCGCCGAAGTTGCCCTCACGACGCGGGTCCATGTCCCCATCTTTCACCGGCGATGATTGAATAGTGAAATGATATTTGGGGAACGAGCTAGTGTGACTGACACGCATGCTGCCTTCTCGCGTAAGTAATTGGCGTACTATACTCCGACGGTGCTCCAAGATATTTTGTACTCCATGTCACACGATTGATGATAATAAACTGTGTGCGGTCTACTAGATTATTCATCTTGATTTGAATTACATAATGGGTCACAGCAGCAAAGGAGGGTGTTTGAATTGCTAGAACTTTTATCTGTAGTGAACGTGCAACTATTGGTATGTCATAAAAAATTTGGAATTATTCAGGGTTCGTTTGGACATTCTTATACATTAACTTGGTTTTCTAGCCATGTCAGGTGCACAATTCAAAATTAAACTACATGCACATGCTCCGGTGCACCAAAATGGGATGTAAAATCATATATGTGTCCATGGCTTTATGCTTATGTCCCATGCAAGAAATGGGGATGAATTTTGAACACCACGGCAGCATGGCTCCCCGGCAGACGTTGAGGTACTTGCTTTTGTAATTTCAGTAAATCTAAAACCCATCTGAAATTCATGAAACTTGGCATGCTATCATGGAATGGCATCAACATGCTGGGGTAAAAAAAATATTCTCCCATTTGGGGCAGGTTATGGTATAAGCTTCTCACAAACCAGAGCTTGTCACAAGAAGCCTCATGGTTCCGTTAGGGAAACATGTCACCTTTGTGGACAAAACGATATTCGTTGCCTCTTCTTGCTTTCAATTTTTTTCTGGTGTCAACATAGAACAACAGGAGTGTCGTGTTAAAGTTTGGAATTTTTCGGGGATCGTTTGGACATTTTTATATGTTAAATGACTATTCCGGGCATTTATGTGCATAATTCAAAATTGAACTACATGCACATGCTCCAGTGCATATAAGCGGGTCGAAAAATCAAATGTGTGTCCTTGGTTGCAAGCTTAGGTCACATGCAAGAAATGAGAATGAATGTCAAACACCTTGACACGGTCGCTTGGCCGCTAACATTGAGATACTTGGTTTTAAAATTGTAGTAAATCGAAAATTCGTCTGAAATTCATGAAAGTTGACATGATAACATGTAACGGCATCGACATGCCGTGGTAAAAATATTGTCCCATTCGGGCAGGTTTGGGTATAAGCTTCTCGCAAACCAGAGCTTCTCACAACAAGCCTGATGGTTTTAGTAGGGAATGTGCCACCTTGGGGGACGAAACGATATCCGTTGCCTCTTCTTACTTTCAATTTTTTCTCATGTCAACATAGAACAACATGAGTGTTGTGTCAATTTTTGGGATTTTTCGGGGTTCGCTTGGACATTTTTATACATTAACAGAGTTTTTGTGCATTTATATGCATAATTCAAATTTGAACTACACGTACATGCTGTAGTGCATATAAATGGGTTCAAAATTTAAATGTGTGTCCTTGGTTGCATGCTTAAGTCACATGCAAGAAATGAGAATGAACGTCAAACACCTTTGCCACCGTCGCTCGGCCGCTAACATTGAGATACATGGTTTTAAATCCTAGTAAATAGAAAACACGTCTGAAATTTATGAAACTTGTGATGCTAGCATGGAACGACATCAACATGTCGTGGTAAAAATATTGTCTCATTTGGGGCAGGTTGGGGTATAAGCTTCTCAAAAACCAGAGTTTCTCACAACAAGCGTCATGGTTACGGTAGGGAATGTTTCACCTTTCTAGACGAAACGATATATGTTGCCTCTTCTTGATTTCAATTTTTTTCTAGTGTCAACATAGAACAACAAGAATGTTGTGTCAAATTTAGGAATATTTCGGGGTTCGTTCGGACATTTTTATACATTAACTGAGTTTTCTATGCATTTATGTGCATAATTCAAATTTGAACTATAGGCACATGCTCCAGTGCATGTAAATTGGTTGAAAAATCAAATCTGTGTCCTTGGTTGCATGCTTAGGTCCCATGCAGAAAATGAGAATGAATGTCAAACACCTTGCCACCGTCACTCGGCCACAAACATTGAGATACATGGTTTTTAAATTCTAGTAAATCCAAAACTCATCTGAAGTTCATGAAACTTCACATGCTATCATGGAGCAACATCAACATGCTGTGGTAAATATTTTGTCCCATTTGGGACAGGTTTGGGTATAAGCTTCTCGCAAACCAGAGCTTCTCACAACAAGCCTGATGGTTTCGGTAGGGAACGTGCCACCTTTGGGGACAAAACGATATCCGTTGCCTCTTCTTGCTTTCAAATTTTTTCTAGTGTCAACATGGAACAACAAGAGTGTTGTGTCAATTTTTGGGATTTTCGGGGTTCTACTGGACATTTTTATACATTAACTGTGTTTTCTAGGAATTTTATGTGCATAATTCCAATTTGAACTACATGCACATGCTCCAGTGCAGAAAAATGGGTTGACATATCAAATGTGTGTCCTTGGGTGCATGCTTAGGTCCCATGCAAGAAATGAGACTGAATTTCAAACACCAGGGCACTGTTGATTGCCGACAAAATGTTGAGATACTTTGCTTTTAAATTCTAGTAAATCCAAAACTCGTCTGAAATTCATGAAACTTGGCATGCTATCATGGAATGGCACCCGACATGCTGTGGTATTTTTCATGTTCATTTTGAGAGAAGGCGCACTCGAATAACATCCAACAAATGCATTTTGAAACAAATAGTTGCCATTTTAACATCTCAAACATCTGTATAATTTAAATCGTGTGCGTTTTGTTAACCATTCACGTGACGCCACGTGTCTCTCTTTTAATGGCTATAGGAGGTGCCGTGCGGACAGCTGCTTGACTGAACGAGAGGCGTGTGAGCGCAGTCCGGTGTGCAGGCTGACCGAGAGGTGTGCAAGCTGTCCTGCAATGCGCAGGCTCACCGGGAAGCGTGCGAGTTGTATGCTGCGCAGGCTCACTGGGAAGCGAGCCCTTTGACTTCCATGGCCGCCCGCTGATGAACCACAAGTATAGGGGATCAATTGTAGCTCTTTTCGATAAGTAAGTGTGTCGAACCCAACAAGGAGCATAAGGAAATGACAAGTAGTTTTCAGTAAGGTAGTGTCTGCAAGTGCTGAAATTGTAAGTAGCGAGTAATTTGATAGAAAGATAGTTTGTAATGAGCAAGTACCAATAATAGTAAAAAGTATGCAGCACGGTAGATCAATACTTTTGAGGCAAAGGACATGCCAAAACAGTCTCTTATAATAAGCAAAGCGTTCTTGAGGGTACACGGGAATTTCATCTAGTCACTTTCATCATGTTGGTTTTATTTGTGTTCGCTACTTTGATAATTTGATATGTGGGTGGACCGGTGCTTAGGTGCTGTTCTTACTTGAACAAACCTCCTACTTATGATTAACCCTCCCGCAAGCATCCCCAACTATGAGAAAAGTATTAAGAATAAATTCTAACCATAGCATTAAACTCTAGGATCCAATCGGTCCCTTACGGAATAGTGCATAAACTAGGGTTTAAGTTTCTGTCACTCTCGCAACCCACCATCTATTTACTACTCCAAAATGCATTCCCTTAGGCCCAAATATGGTGAAGTATCATGTAGTTGACGTTCACATTACACCACTAAGGGAATCACAACATACATACTATCAAAATATCAAACACATACCAAATTCACGTGATTACTTGTAACATGATTTATCCCGTGACCTCAAGAACAAAGGTAACTACTCACAAACAAAAAACATGCTCATGATCAGAGGGGTATTAATATGCATAATGGATCTGAACATATAATCTTCCACCAAATAAACCATACAGTAATCAACTACAAGATGTAATCAACACTACTAGTCACCCCCTAGCAACAATCTATAGTTCCGGTAACAAGATTGAATACAAGGGATGAACTAGGGTTTGAGATGAGATGGTGCTGGTGAAGATTTTGATGGAGATTTCCCTCCCCAAGATGGGAGAGTCATTGATGATGATGATGACGATGATTTCCCCCTCCGGGAGGGAAGTTCCTCCGGCAGAATCGCTCCGCTGGAGGGCAAAAATGCTGCTGCCCAAGTCCCGCCTCAAGGCAGCGACGCTTCGTCCCGAAAGTCCTCTCCTAATTTTTTCTAGGTCAAAACCACCTATATACCAAAATATGGGCACTGGAGGTGGGCCGAGGAGGCTACAACCCACCACGACGCGCCTGGGGGGCTGGCGCGCCCAGGTGGGTTGTGCCCACCTGGTAGCCCCCCTCTGGTGTTTATTGACTCCAATATTCCTCAAATAATTCATAAAAATTCACCATAAAGTTTCAACTCATTTGGAGTTGTGCAGAATAGGTGGCCTGATGTAGCTTTTCCAGGTCCAGATTTCCAGCTGCCGAAATTCTCCCTCTTGGTGTGTTCCTTGTAAAGTATGAGAGAAAAGGCATTAGAATTACTCCAAAAAGCATTATGATGGATAAAAACATTATAAATAACAGCAAGGAAACATGATGCAAAATGGACGTATCAACTCCCCCAAGCTTAGACCTTGCTTGTCCTCAAGCGAAAAACCGAAATCGAAAACATGTCCACATGCTTTGAGAGAGAGGTGTCGATAAAAACAAAATACAGACATATAAGCATCATGTTGATTATTATAACATCAACAAAATTAGACATAGTACTTTTATCATAGGACTTTTATCATATACTTCCCATGAATAAGTAATAGTTCATCACATAATCAAAGTATAAAGCAAAAACTCTATTAGAAACCAACAAACTATGTTCTCGTTCAACTTTGCAACTACAATTCATCATCTTTTCAGGAAGAGTCATGTGTCGGAGCCTTTAAAGCAAGTCCATATACTCAACCATCATATAGTCTTCTATGATTGCTAAAGATCACCTTGTACCCATGAACGAAACGTTTCAACTGGACACATACAAAGATAGGGGCTTATAGTTTCACCTCCCAACATACTCACCTCAAGGGTGATGTCAACAATAATAACTCATGCTATCTATATTCAACTGGAAATATGTGCCTAGATCTTTCCTCACCACATGATGCTTGCCAAAAGAGAAAATAAAAAGGAATAAAAGGAAAACTTTGACTCTTTGCATAAAAGTAAAGGATAGGCCCTTCGCAGAGGGAAGCAGAGGTTGCCATGCGCTTTTTTGTTTGCATGCTCAATCCCTTAGTGCAAGAGAACATCACGTTGTATTGCCCCTTAAGATGACAACCTTTATTATGCAGTCTGTCGCTTTTATTCTTTGTCATCCAAGTTCATATAATGCTCAATTTTCTCTTACATTAAAAGATCTCACATATTTAGGAGAAATTTTTATTGCCTTTTTGCACCGATGACAACTTACTTAAGAGATCCTGCTGAATCCCTAGGTAGGTATGGTGGACTCTTGAAAACATTTGGGTTTAAGGGTTTTTGGATGCACAAGTAGTACCTCTACTTAGTATAGAATTTTCGGCTAGCAAATATAGGGGGCAAGCATCACATGTGAAAGGATCTATGACAATATGACTTCTTTGTGAATATAAACAATCATAAACCATTAAGTTGTCTTCCCTGCCCAGCGTCAACAATTTTGGCATATAATATTTTGATGAGGGCTCACAATCACAAAAGATTTCTAGGATAGTATATCTATATGTGAATCTTCTCTTCCCTTATTAATTCTTTCATGAGTTACATCATTGACTAATGCTATGTTTGTCAATCTCTAATACAATTTTCTTACTTATACTTTTCCATATGTGGTGCTATCACTTACCATAGGATTAGTATATAATATTTTCATTGTCTCTATCCTTTCTTTATTTCTTTCTTTCTTGTTTATTTTCTTTACTAATTCTTTTCTTTATTTGCAACATGAAAGTAAAGAAAGAAAAACTAAAACTGACTTTATTATATAACTTGTACCCGATTACAATGATAGATCACTAAGCAAACTTTCAAATGAGAAAGGATCGAACTAAACTTTATTTCATCTAAAAGCAAATGATCGAACTAAGATAAGTAAAAGCAAAAAGATAGTGGGATGATATGATACCGGGGTACCTCCCCCAAGCTTGGCGGAAGCCAAGGGGAGTGCCCATACTCGATACTCAATTCCCCTTTTGGTGGTGAAGGAAATGATGGTGGTGATGAAGAGATCTTGTCTTTGGATTTCCATGGCAGTGGCCCAACAGATCTGTCAGAAAACAACAAGAAGAGGGAATAGAGGATTTCTCCGTGATGCGATGGTTAACAGGTTCGGTAAGTATATATAGATTTTTTATCTTGCAGGGCAAGTATATGGAAGAAAAATGGAGTACGGGAGGTGTCCCAGGTGGGCATAACCCACCTGGGCGCGCCAGGCAAGCCTGGCGTGCCCTGGTGTCTTGTGCCCACCAGGGTACGCTTCTTGGGAGTTTCTTTATTTCCAAAATTTAAGAATATTCCAAAACTGATAAAAAATATTTTTGCAGATTTTTCGGAGTCCGTTTACATACCGTATCACGTACCTCCTTATTTTCATGATTCTGGAGTGTTCCAGAAGGACTCTTTTACATGTTCTTCCGGTGTCAAGGTTTGAATAATATTACTTTCAACATTAATAGGCGTACTTGAGATATAATGCTTTATTCGCTGCCCATTGACAACCTTCGTGTTAGTGCCTTCGAAATTATTTATTTTGATGGCTCCAGACCGGTAAACCTCCTCGATGACGTATGTGCCTTCCCATTTTGAGAGGAGCTTCCCTGTAAAAAATCTAAAATGAGAGTTGCACAAAAGAACATATTATCCAACTCTAAACTCACGCTTTTGGATTCTTTTGTCATGCCATCTTTTAACTTTTTCTTTGAATAATTTTGCATTTTCATATGCTTGGGTTCTCCATTCATCTAATGAGCTTATATCAAATAACCTCTTTTCACCAGCTAGTTTGAAATCATAATTGAGTTCTTTAACTGCCCAATATGCTGTCGGATTTCAGGTTCTGGGAAAACCCTTGAGGTTCAAACACTGGGGTGCGCACGAAGATCTCTCCTCCCTCTTGCTCACGCCCTCACCGCGATGTCAAGGCTCAGCGCGTCGAACTCGCAAAACAAAGGGACACATGATTTATACTAGTTCGGCCCATTGATGTGGTGTAATACCCTACTCTAGTGTGGTGTGGTGGATTGCCTCTTGGTCTGAGGATGAACCGTTACAAGGGAAGAACAGCCTCCTGAGGAGAGGTACTCTTGTGCTTGATGAGTGTGGTGGCCTTGGTGGAATGGATCCGGTCCAAGATGAGATCATGATGACCCGCTGCCTACGGTGGTGGCTAGTCCTATATATAGAGGCCCGGGTCCTCTTCCCAAATATATGGCGGGAAGGGATCCCACAATGGCCGATTCGAAGGGGGACAACTAGTACAAGCCATCCTGACAAAAGATGGTCTTCGCCTGCCAAAGGCTCTGGTGGTGACGCCGTCCTGGGCTCCACGGTGTCCTCCGCCCTGCCGGTCTTGGTATCGTTGCACTGATATGGAAACCTTTGCCTGATGCCTCGGGACTCCTCATCTATGCTTGCCTCTTTAGCACCAAAGAGGAAACGAGGACACTGCGCGCGCTGGCGCCCGCCTGGCCTTGGTCGTCATGGCTTGCATCATGGGTGCCTCGCGAGGTGCCCCTTGCCTTGATATCTCCGCCCCTCGCGAGCCAGACCGGTGAGGCCGCCCCCGAGGAGGTCTTGCATTGTCCACCTCATGAGGCTCGGCCCCTCACGAGGGTCTTGAGTGTTTGCTGGTGAAGGTGGGCCGTATGGGGCCACTGACGGAGCCACGCCGCAGGCCGCAGGCAGGCAAGTCTGGGGACCCCCGTTCCTAGGACACTGACAGTAGCCCCCGGGCCCAAGGCACGCTCAGACTTGGCTTCGAGACGAAGCCAAGTGGTAAGTGCGGAGCGCCACGGGCCCCAACAGCCCGCGGCCTCAGTTGACGCATTGCAATTGATGGGACATGGGCGTCTCCGCTTTCCCATGCCGCCTTGGCAACTACCTGACTTGATGAGTCCCTATTGCATGCAGAAAAAGGTCATTATTACCTTAGATCATGGTGGACGGTGGTTGGCCTCCTCTTGGCTATAAATGGGAAGGGGGGAGCGGAGCCCCCGTCACCCATCTCTTCCTTCGCTCCTCCTGATTCTTCTTCTTCTTCCTTGCTTCATCGCTAGCAGGGACACTCATGGCGCCAGTGAAGAGGTTCTCAGCCGCAGAAAAGGGGAAGGCCCGCCAGGAGGGGCCAGCGAAGAGGTTCTCAGCCGCAGAGAAGGGGAAGGCCCGCCAGGAGTGGCCCGGCTCGCCGCCACCCAAGAGGGGGTGTGGTCGCCCGCCTAAGCATGCCGTGACCCCTCCGTGGCCCCTCGCAGCTGCGGCGGCGCCTCCTCACGCGGTGGGAGCCCCCCAGGTCATGGCAGTCCCATCGATGAAGTGAGGCGTGCTATGGTTGCGTGACCTCCTCGGCCGCGCTTCCACTCGGTGGAGGTGATGCCGGAGTTCATCGTGTGGTCGAAGAACCCGGCTGGTACCTGGCTTCAGCTCCCGCGGTTCTTTTCCGGCGAACTGCCGGCCGCAGGCCCAGGCGGCCTCTGGCTGCGGGCGGACGGCTGCTGCAGCAAGGCTTCATGGGTCGCGGTGGAAGTCTCCGCTGCAGGCAACGCAATCCTGGCCTGTGGCTGGCAGACGGTTGCCCGCGCGTGTGGCCTGGGCAGGCGGTGTGCCCTCCACTTCAAGTACGACGGCGATGTGACCCTCTACATGAGGGTATTCGGGGAAGATGGTCGCCGCGTCGGGTGCTGCCCCGAGGACAACGTCGACAACGAGGTGCTCGGCCTTGGCGACGGTCATGACGAGGATGATGGTGGCCTCGTCCTCGGTGCTGGCCGTGGCTCATCCAGCTACGGCAGCTCTTCTTCCGGTGATAGCTCCAGCAGCGGCGGTTATGACCAGCCGCCGTGCCTGTTTCGAGGGTGGCAGCGGGTTGTCTCGTCGCCGTGCTCCAGCGAAGCGCGAGGAGGGGTCTGGCTGAGCCTAGGAGAGCGCCATGGGCTCATCCTCGTGAACTACTGCGGGGGCACGCGCCACTTTTGTTTTGTTCTTTCCTTCCTGCATTTAAGAAGAAACAAGTATGGGCCCTGCAGGGGCGTGTAATGAACCATGATTCCCAAGTTGCTATGCTATGTTTATCGTTCCTATGTCGCGTTGCAGCATCGGCGTTTTATGTAGGAACGTAGAAATAACTTAGCTTGGCACGCTCGAAGTAGTCTCCGCCGCATGAGGCGCGCATTTCCAAGTGCCTGGCGAGGCCTCCTTGGCTCGGGAGGCATCCAGGAGCTGCAAAAAATTGTTAAGAAGCTCTTACTCTTCCGAGCCCTGGTCGCAGGCGCAGCCGGTCACGACCTAGCGCTTCACATTGCGGTACCCGAGGGGCACAAATTGAGAGAGGTGCGCCATCTTGCGAGCTCGATCGAGGGTGCCTCGTGAAGAGCAGGAAAAATGCTCACACGAGGGCACCTGTCCAGCCCCCTCGCGAGGCACGCGAGGGAGAGCACGAGCCAAAACAAAGAACCAAGGGAAGAATAGAGGAAAAGGTGATCGAACCAAGATGACAAGTAAAACCAGAATGCAAACTTCCATTAAGAAAAGGGGCAAGCCAACCATGGAAAGCAAATGAAAAGTCGCGTCTAACACCTAGTCTAGTCTTCTCACCAGCGCAGAGCTAAGTGCTGCCACTAGGACGTGGGAGGGAGCCCCCGAGGCCCGAGGGCGGCACTCCTGAGACTCCGGGGCATGTACAGCCCCACTCATCATTACGTGAGAGTGTCACGAGCGGAGACCTTGATAGGCACGGCGCCTTGCTTCACAGGCGTTGGGCCTTGCTTCATGGGTAGAACTTCCGAAGGTGCTGGATGTTCCAGGCGTTCTGGATGGGGATCCCGTCCTGTGTCTCCAGGCGCGCGGCGCCAGGCTTGGAGACACGGGAGATCCTAAACGGGCCCTCCCACATGGGCGAGAGCTTGTGCAGCCCTTCCTTGGAGAGCACCCACCTTAGGACGAGATCACCCACCTCGAGCGTCCTGGAGCGGACACTGCGACAGTGGTACCGTCGCAGCGCTTGCTGGTACCTTGCCGCTCGGAGCGAGGCTTCATGGCGGCGTTCCTCCCCCAGCACAAGGTCCATCCCGCGCATGGCGTCCTACTGCATCTCATCAAATGCCAGGACCTGCGCGGAGCGATGCTTGACCTCGTGTGGGAGAACTGCTTCTGCTTCATAGACGAGGAAGAATGGGGTCTCGCCTATTGGCTTGGTGGCGGTGGTGCGGATGGACCACAGTACAGACTGGAGCTCGTCGTGCCAGCCCTTGCCACATGCCTCAAGCTTCTTCTTGAAGGTCCTAGTCTTGAGGCCTCTGAGGACCTCCGCGTTGGCGCGTTCGGCTTGACCATTGCTCCTGGGGTGCGCCACCGAAGCGTAGCAGATCTGCGTTCCAAGGTTAGCACAATATGTCTTGAAGAGATTGCTAGTGAACCACGAGGCATTGTCGGTGATGATGCGATTAGGGAACCCGAACCGGCTCATGAGACCCTTGATGAACTTGACCGTAGATCCGGCCGGGATGGTGCGGACGGCTTCTACCTCCGCCCATTTGGTGAACTTGTTTATGGCGACGCAGAGGTAGCGGTAACCCCCAGGCGCTCGAGGGAATGGGCCTAAGATATCCAGCCCCTAGACAGCGAACGACCATGAGAGCGGGATGGTCTGGAGGCCCTGGGCTTGCTGATGGATCTGCTTGGCGTGGAATTGGCAGGCCTCGCAGGACTTCACCAGCTCGGTTGCGTCGTTGAGTGCCGTAGGCCAGTAGAACCCGTTGCGGAATGCCTTGCCGACGAGGGTTTGCGATGATGAGTGGTGCCCGCAGTCTACGCCGTGTATGTCAGCCAGCAACTCGTTCCCCTTTTCCTTAGAGATGCATCGTAAGGAAACATCATTTGGCCGCTTCCTGTATAACTCACCGTCCTGGATGCAGTATGCCGTAGCCTGTTGGGCCACGCGCTCCGCGTCCTCCTCCTTCTCCGGCAGCGTCCCTTGTGTCAGGTATCCCTTGAGCTCCTCGGTCCAGCACCCCTCCTGAGGCTCGAGCACCAGGAGTAGGCGCGCTCCCGAGGTTGGGCCGCAGGCCGACGCTCCCGAGGCAGGTGGTTGGGGGAGCTCCTCCCGAGGCGGCGCCGGCCCTGAAAGCAGAGGTGCTGCCGACGGCTTGAAGAGCCGCTCCTCAAAGACGCCAGGCTCTTGGGGTTGTCGCTCGGACGCTCTTTTGGCGATGTCATCGGCCTCCTTATTGGTGCCATGGGGTACGTGCTGCAACTCTAGCCCCAGGAAATGCTTTTCCATTTTGCGTACCTCCGTGAGGTATGCCTCCATGTGCTCGTCCTTCGGCTCATATACCTTGTTGGAGAAGTTGACGAGGAGTTGCGAGTCGCCCCTGATGATGAGGCGCTTCACCCCCAGGGCCACTGCGGCCTTGAGGCCAGCGTTGAGGCCTTCATATTCCGCGATGTTGTTGGAGACCTTCTCGCCTTGCTGGAAGCAGAGCTGTACGGTGTAGTAGAGCTTGTCCCGAGTAGGCGAGATGAGCACTGCTCCATCCCCCGCGCTCTGGCGTGTGAACACGCCATCGAAGTACATGACCCAGCCATCTGGTGCTTCACTTCCTAGCGAGAGGGGTCGATCCTCGCCTGCTTCAAACCCTAGGGTGTCAGTCCATTCTACCACGAAGTCGGCGAGTGCAGCCCCCTTGATGACCGTAGTTGTGCTGAACTCCAGCTGGAATGCTTGCAGCTCGATGTTCCATTCGGCGACTCTTCCAGCAGCGTTGGGGCTCCTGAGTACCCTCCCCAGCGGGTAGGCCGAGACGACCTTGATTGGGTGACCTTGTAAGTAGTGCCGCAGTTTATGTGAGGCCACCAAAAGAGCGAGCAAGAGCTTCTGAGGCATGGGGTATCGTGCCCTTGCATCCCGCAGTACCGTGCTGACGAAATACAGCGGGTGCTCAACGAGGGCGGGAACGTCGACGGAGCTTGTGCCTGCCGGCTGTTGGGGCGTCTCCTGAGATGACGGGACCCCAAGAGCCTGATCGCCTGCTGGGGCCTCTGCCGGCCCGTGAACTCCACCTTGCTGGGCCTGGTCACTCATTGGCATTGCTTCATCCCTTGCGGTGCCCTCCGGGTCCTGCACCGCCTCGGCTGGTGGTGCAGCACAGTGCGACAGCCCCTTGGCCTGGCGCTCCTTCTGAACCGCCACTAGAACTGCGCTAGCGGAGAAGAGAGTGGCGGCAAGGTAAAGCACCAGGGGCTCGAGAGGGCGAGGCACCACCATCATCGGAGGGCTGATCAGGTATCTCTTGAGGTCTTGAAATGCTTGGTCAGCTTCTGGGGTCCACTTGAACCGGCCCTTCTTCTTCATCAACTTGAAGAATGGCAGGGCGTGCTCTCCCAGCTTGGAGATGAAGCGACCCAGCAAGGTCACGCAGCCTGCAAGCTTCTGCATCTCCTTAAGAGTTTGTGGTGGGCTCATGTCTTCTATCGCCTTGACCTTCTCTGGGTTAGCCTCGATCCCCCTGTGGGACACGAGGAATCCCAGCAGTTTGCTAGAGGGGACACAGAACACACACTTTTCTGGGTTGAGCCGCAGGTCTACCTGGCGCAGGCTTGCGAAGGTCTCCTCCAGGTCTTGAATCAAAGTCCTTGCCTCCCGAGATTTTATCACAATGTCGTCGACGTAGGCCTCTGCGTTCCTCCCGAGCTGCTGGCCCAGGGCGATGTGCATCAGCCGTTGGAAGGTCGTGCCTGCGGTGCGTAGCCCGAACGGCATGCAAGTGTAGCAGTACACCCCACACGGGGTTAGGAAGGCCATCTTCTCCACATCCTCTACTGCCATCTTGATCTGGTGATAGCCTAAAAACGCGTCCAGGAAGCATAACAGGTCGCATTCGGCGGTGGAGTCGATGATCTGGTCGATGCACGGGAGCGGGAACGGGTCTTGGGGACAAGCCTTATTAAGGTTGGTGAACTCAACACACATGCGCTCCTTCCCACCTTTCTTTGGTATGATGACGGGGTTCGCCAGCCACTCGGGGTACCGAACCTCGCGAATGACACCCGCCGCCTCCAGCTTGCGGGTTTCCTGGACGATGAAGGACTGCTTCTCTGTGGATTGTCGCCGTGCCTTCTGCTTCACGAGGCGCACATTGGGGCACACCCTCAAGTGATGCTTGATCACCCCTCTCGGGACCCCTACTAGCTGATTGGGTTCCCAGGCGAATACATCCTTGTTCGCACGCAGGAACCTCACTAATGCCTCTTCTTGATTTGGGTCGTGGTTGGCGTCTATGGTGAAGGTGGCTCCTGAGGACCCATCTTCCTCGACCTGCACCTGCTTGGTTTTGGCCCGATCTTGAGTGAACAACTACTTCTTCTTTGCTGGCGCGACCTCCTTAACCCCAGGGGTGGCCTCGTTGGCCAGTCGCGCCACCACGACAGTTTTGAAGGCACACTTGAGTGCTGCTAGAGCCTCCTTAGTATCTCCAACTATGGTGAGGATGTCCTTGCTCCCGGGCATCTTCATGAGGTTGTAGGCCGAATGGGTCACCGCCATAAACTGAGCCAGAGCCGGGTATCTAAGGATGGCGTTGTACGGGAGGCCAATGCAGGCGATGTCGAAGTCGATCAGCTCGGTGCGGTAGTTATCGTGGGTGCAGAAGGTCACATGAAGGTGGATCTGCCCCAAGGGGCTGGTGGAGCTGCCGCTGACCCCGGAGAAGGGCTTGCTGGGTCGAAGCCATTGGAGTGGTACATGAAGAAGGCTGAAAGGCTCCACAGAGAGCACGTTGAGATCAGCGCCGCCGTCGATGAGGGTCTTGGTGACAGCTATGCTGCAGATGGTGGGCGTGCACAACATTGGGAGCATGCCTGAGCCGACGGTGGTGGCGGGGTGATCCCTCGTGTCGAAGGTGAGGTCGGCCTTGGGAGTCGCCCAACCCAGGGGAGCTCCTTGCTGCGTGGAGGCGGCGCCAATCTGGCGAAAGAACCGCTTGGTGTGGTGGTCCGAGGGTGGTGCTTGCGAGCCGCCGAGGAGGGCCACGATGGCGAGGGGCGCCGGTGCCGTGAAGCGCGCGACAAAGAGACCACGCAGCCCCCCAGGAGGTCACCGAAGATCCTGGCAAGCTGAGCAGCCAGGCGCATGGCACGCTGGCCAGGGCCAAGGGGAACCAGTTGGCCATGACCTGGTCATCACCTCCGGCTTCGAGAACGGCCTTCTCATACGCCTGCAGGAAGGCCGCCGGATCTTCCGCGCCATCATAGCGGGGTGGCATATCTGGCTTGAACTTGTGCAGCCGCCGCACCTGCCGCAAGGTGTGGGTGAAGGCCCAGACGCTCGCGACGCATCCGCAGGCGCCCGCCGGCCTAACCAGAGGGGTGGCGTCTACCATGGAGCTGGACGAAGCGAGCGAAGAGGCGGAGCTTCGGCGCACCCCTACATGGCGCGCCAAATGTCGGATTTTGGGTTCTGGCAAAACCCTTGAGGTTCGAACCCTGGGGTGCGCATGAAGATCTCTTCTCCCTCTTGCTCATGCCCTCACCGCGATCTCAAGGCTCAGCGCGTCAAACTCGCAGAACAAAGGGACACAAGATTTATACTGGTTCGGGCCACCGATGTGGTGTAATACGCTACTCTAGTGTGGTGTGGTAGATTGCCTCTTGGGCTGTGGATGAACAGTTACAAGGGAAGAACAGCCTCCTGAGGAGAGGTGCTCTTGTGCTTGATGAGTGTGGTGGCCTTGGTGGAATGGATCTGGTCCAAGATGAGACTATGATGATCCCCCCGCCTACGGTGGTGGCTAGTCCTATATATAGAGGCCCGGGTCCTCTTCCCAAATATATGGCGGGAAGGGATCCCACAACGGACGATTCAAATGGGGACAGCTAGTACAAGCCATCTTGACAAAAGATGGTCTTCGCCTGCCAAAGGCTCTGGTGGTGACGCCGTCCTGGGCTCCACGGTGACCTCCGTCCTGCCGTCCTGCTGGTCTTGGTCTCGTTGCACCGATATGGAAACCTTTGCCTGATGCCTCGGGACTCCTCTTCTGCGCTTGCCTCTTTAGCACCAAAGAGGAAACGAGGACACTATGCGCGCTGGCGCCCGCCTAGTGCCCGCCTGGCCTTGGTCGTCATGGCTTGCGTCAGGGGAGCCTCGCAAGGTGCCCCTTGCCTTGATCTCTCCACCCCTTGCGAGCCAGCCCGATGAGGCCGCCCCCGAGGAGGTCTTGCATCATCCGCCTCGCGAGGCTCGGCCCCTAGCGAGGGTCTTGAGTGTTTGTTGGTGAAGGTGGGCCGTACGGGGCCACTGACGGAGCCACGCCACAGGCCGCAGGCACGCAAGTCTGGGGACCCCCGTTCCCAAGATGCTGACGTATGCTTTATGTTCTAACTCAACAGGCAAATGACAAGCTTTTCCATAAACCATTTTATAAGGAGACATACCCATAGGATTTTTATAAGTTGTTCTATAAGCCCAAAGTGGACCATCTAATTTCTTAGACCAATTCTTCCTAAACCTATTAACCGTCTTTTGCAAACTTAATTTTATTTCCCTATTGCTAAGTTCAACTTGACCACTAGACTGAGGATGATAGGGTGATGCAATTCTATGGTTAACATCATACTTAGCAAGCATCTTATGGAAAGCACCATGGATAAAATGTGAACCACCATCGGTCATTAAATATCTAGGGACTCCAAACCTTGGGAAAATATCTTCCTTAAGCATTTTAATAGAGGTGTTGTGATCAGCACTACTAGTTGGAATAGCTTATACCCATTTAGTAACATAATCAACAACAACCAAAATATGTGTATACCCATTAGAGGAAGAAGAAGGTCCCATGTAATCAAACCCCCAAACATCAAATGGTTCAACAGCAAGCGAATAATTCATAGGCATTTTTGACGCGTACCGATATTACCTGTTCCTTGACATTCATCACAAGATGAGACATACTTACGAGCATCCTTGAAGAGAGTAGGCCAATAAAATCCAGACTGCAATACCTTGTGAGCAGTTCTATCTCTAGCATATATGATGCCCTCCATAAGCCTCAGAGTGACATTTCCGTAGGATTTGTCCCTGTTCATGCTCAGATACACAACGTCTAATAATACCATCTACTCCTTCTTTATAAAGATGTGGGTCATCCCAAAAGTAATGTCTTAAATCATAGAAGATTTTTTTCTTTTGTTGATATGTAAAGCTAGGTGGCAAATATTTAGCAACAATGTAATTAGCATAGTCAGCATACCAAGGTGTACCATTAGCAACATTTATTGCAGCTAACTGTGCATCAGGAAAACTATCATCAATAGGAAGTGGGACATCAAGCACATTTTCAAGCCTAGACAAGTTATCAACTATGGGGTTCCCAGCTCCTTTTCTATCAATAATATGCAAATCAAATTCTTATAACAAGAGAACCCAACGAATAAGTCTAGGTTTAGCATCTTTCTTTTCCATAAGATATTTAATAGCAGCATGGTCTGTGTGAACAATTACTTTGGAATCAACAATATAAGGTCTAAACTTATCACAAGCAAACACCACTGCTAAGAATTCTTTTTCAGTAGTAGCATAATTTCTTTGGGCACTGTCTAGAGTTTTGCTAGCATAATGAATAACATTCAATTTCTTATCAACTCTTTGTCCTAGAACAACACCAATAGCATAATCACTAGCATCACACATAATTTCAAAAGGCAAGTTCCAATCAGGTGGTTGAACAATAGGTGCAAAAATTAAGGCTTTCTTGAGTGTTTCAAAAGCTTCAAGACAATCATCATAAAAAACAAAAGGAATATCCTTCTGCAAGAGTCTAGTAAGAGGCCTCGAAATTTTAGAGAAGTCTTTAATAAATCTCCTATAGAAACCAGCATGACCTAGGAAACTACGAATACCTTTGATGTCCTTAGGACATGGCATTTTATCAATAGCATCAACCTTAGATTGGTCCACTTCAATACCTCTTTCAGAAATTTTATGACCCAAGACAATGCCTTCATTAACCATAAAGTGGCATTTCTCCCAATTCAAGACAAGATTTGTTTGTTCACATCTCTGCAAAACTCGATCAAGATTGCTTAAACAATCATCAAAAGACTTCCCATAAATAGAGAAGTCATCCATGAAAACCTCAACAATCTTTTCACAAAAGCCAGAGAATATAGCAGTCATACATCTTTGAAAGGTAGCAGGTGCATTACATAAACCAAAAGGCATATGTCTATAAGCATAGGTTCCAAAAGGATAAGTAAAAGTTGTATTTTCTTGATCAGGTTGAAAAACGGGTATTTGTGAAAGGCCAGAATATCCATCAAGGAAGCAATAGTGTGTGTGCTTAGATAATCTTTCAAGAATTTGATCAATAAAAGGCAAAGGGTAATGATCTTTTCTAGCTGCTTTATTTAATTTTCTATAATCGATTACCATTCTATAGCCTGTAACAATTCTTTGTGTAATAAGTTCATTCTTATCATTAGGAACAACAGTTATACCTCCCTTCTTAGGGACACAATGAATAGGACTTACCCATCTACTATCAGCTATTGGATAAATTATACCTGCTTCCAGAAGTTTTAATATTTCTCTTCTCACCACCTCTTTCATCTTCGGATTTAACCGATGTTGGTGGTCAACAACGGGTTTAGCATCACGTTCCATATTGATTTTGTGTTGACATAGAGTGGGACTAATGCCCTTTAAATCATCAAGAGTATATCCAATAGCAGCCTGGTGCTTCCTTAGAACTTTCAATAATATTTCTTCTTCATGTTCTAAAAGGCTAGCACTAATAACAACAGGATATATCTTCTTTTCATCAAGATAAGCATATTTCAAAGTGTCTGGCAATTGTTTTAATTCAAACATAGGATCAACCTTAGGTGGAGGAGGACCTCCAAGAGTTTCAATAGGCAAACTGTGTTTAAGCAGAAGATGTCGTTCAAAGAAAATATTATCTATTTCATTTCTTTCATGCATATGTAAATCATTCTCATGGTCCAGCAAATATTGCTCTAAAGGATCAGTAGGTGGCACAACAATAGAAGCAAGACCAATTAATTCATCTTTACTAGGAAATTCTTTTTCATGATGGTTCCTACTAAACTTGGAAAAATTAAACTCATGAGACTCATCACCAAAGCTAACACCCACAGTTTGTTTCTGACAATCTATCCTAGCATTAACGGTGTTCAAGAAAGGTCTACCAAAGATAGTGGGACAAAAGTCATCTTGTGGGGAACCAAGAACAAGAAAATCAGCAGGGTATTTTATTTTCCCGCAATAATCCCACAAGGTGATATGGTGTCTCTATTTTCAAGTTTAATAGTGACATCTATGTCTTCTAACTCTGTAGGTGCTATGTCCTCCCTAATTTCTTGATATAACTTGTAAGGAATAGCACTCACACTAGCACCCATGTCACATAAACCATGATAATAGTGATCTCCTATTTTAACTGAAATAACAGGCATGCCAACAACATGTCTATGTTTATCTTTTCCATCAGGTTTAGCAATTGTATCAGCTTCTTCATAGAAGTAGATAACATGCCCATCCACATCTTCTTCCAATAGATCTTTAACTATAGAAATATTAGGTTCAACTCTAATTTGTTCATCTGGTTTAGGTGTTCTAACAGAGCTTTTGTTAACCACAGTTGAAACTTTAGCATGTTCCTTTATCCTAACGAGAAAAGGAGATTTCTCAAAATAAGCAGTTGGAACAACTGGATCAACATTATAAAGTATAGCTTCTTCTTTAACTGGTACTGGTTCTTTAATTTCTTCTTTAATAGGTGGTTGATATTTAATCCACTTCTCTTTAGGGAGTTCAACATGAATAGCAAAAGATTTACAAAAGGAGGCTACTATCTCAGAGTCAAGTCCATATTTAGTGCTAAACTTTTGAAAAGCATCGGTATCCATAAAAGATTTAACACAATCATACTTAAGATTAATACCTGTCTCTTTACCTTCGTCGAGTTCCCAATCTTCAGAGTTGTGTTTAATTCTTTCCAAAAGATCACACCGGAATTCAATAGTCTTCTTCATAAAAGAACCAACACAAGAAGTATTAAGCATGGTTTGATCATTACGAGAAAACCGAGCATAGAAATTCTGGATAATAATTTCTTGAGAGCTCATGATTGGGGCATGAATATAATATTGACTTAAGCCTCCCCCTAGCTAGAGCGATACTTTCTCCTTCACGAGGCCAGAAATTATATATATAATTCCGATCACGATGAACTAGATGCATAGGATAATTTTTTTGGTGAAACTCCAATTTCAAACGATTCCAATTCCATGATCCAATATCATCGCATAGCCTATACTATGCTGATGTTTTTCCCCTCAAAGATAAAGGGACAACCTTTGTCATCACCTCATCTCCGGGTGAACCTGCAAGCTTAAACAATCCACAAATTTGTTCCACATATATCAAGTGCATATCAGAATGTTCAGTTCCATCTCCTGCATAAGGATTAGCTAGCAGTTGTTCTATCATACCCAAAGGAATTTCACATTCAATATTTTCAGTAGGTGCTGTAGGTTGAGGGGAAATTAATTGTGGCTCTGGATGAGGTGAAGATACCCTGAACATACCCCTCAAAGGATTGTTTTCCATAGTAACAAGTGACAATAAATTTCAGCACACTATATAAATGTTTCCTTACCGAATTCCACTTACGAGAAGCGCTTCACTCCCTGGGAACGGCACCAGAAAATAGCCTTGATGACCCACAAGTATAGGGGATCAATTGTAGCTCTTTTTGATAAGTAAGAGTGTCGAACCCAACAAGGAGCAGAAGGAAATGACAAGTAGTTTTCAGTAAGGTAGTGTCTGCAAGTGCTGACATTGTAAGTAGCGAGTAGTTTGATGGCAAGATAGTTACGAGCAAGTAACGATAATAGTAACAAGTATGCAGCAAGGTAGCCCAATACTTTTGAGGCAAAGGACATGCCAAAACGGTCTCTTATAATAGGAAAGCGTTCTCGAGGGTACACGGGAATTTCATCTAGTCACTTTCATCATGTTGGTTTGATTTGTGTTCGCTACTTTGATAATTTGATATGTGGGTGGACCGGTGCTTAGGTGTTGTTCTTACTTGAACAAACCTCCTACTTAGTGATTAGCCCTCCCGCAAGCATCCGCAACTACGAGAAAAGTATTAAGAATAAATTCTAACCATAGCATTAAACTCTAGGATCCAATCGGTCCCTTACGGAATAGTGCATAAACTGGGGTTTAAGTTTCTGTCACTCTCGCAACCCACCATCTATTTACTACTCCACAATGCATTCCCTTAGGCCCAAATATGTTGAAGTGTCATGTAGTTGATGTTCACATTACACCACTAAGGGAATCACAACATACATACTATCAAAATATCGAACACATACCAAATTCACGTGATTACTTGTAACATGATTTATCCCGTGACCTCAAGAACAAAGGTAACTACTCAAAAACAACAAACATGCTCATGATCAGAGGGGTATTAATATGCATAATGGATCTGAACATATAATCTTCCACCAAATAAACCATACAGTAATCAACTACAAGATGTAATCAACACTACTAGTCACCCCTAGCAACAATCTATAGTTCCGGTAACAAGATTGAATACAAGGGATGAACTAGGGTTTGAGATGAGATGGTGCTGGTGAAGATTTTGATGGAGATTGCCCTCCCCAAGATGGGAGAGTCATTGGTGATGATTATGACGATGATTTCCCCCTCCGGGAGGGAAGTTCCGCCGGCAGAATCGCTCCGCCGGAGGGCAAAAGTGCTCCTGCCCAAGTCCCACCTCAAGGCGGCGACACTTCGTCCCGAAAGTCCTCTCATTATTTTTTCTAGGTCAAAACCACTTATATACCAAAAGATGGGAACTGGAGGTGGGCCGAGGAGGCTTCAACCCACCAGGGCGCGCTTGGGGGCCTGGCGCGCCCAGGTGGGTTGTGCCCACCTGGTAGCCCCCCTCTGGTGTTTATTGACTCCAATATTCCTCAAATAATTCATAAAAATTCCCCATAAAGTTTCAGCTCATTTGGAGTTGTGCAGAATAGGTGGCTTGACGTAGCTTTTCCAGGTCCAGATTTCCAGCTGCCGGAATTCTCCCTCTTGGTGTGTTCCTTGTAAATTATGAGAGAAAAGGCATTAGAATTACTCCAAAAAGCATTATGATGGATAAAAACATTATAAATAACAGCAAGGAAACATGATGCAAAATGGACGTATCACCCGCCTTGCTCGAATCCTCTCCATTAATGGCGCATGAGCCACTGTTAAATATGGGCGGCCTTACTATTCGCCTCCCATTCCCCTCCCTCCCGCAGACCTCCACCAACGCCGTGGTGAAGAAGGATCAGCTGCCACTAGTCTTCCAGTTTGGTGAAGTCGACTCCAAGCCAGAGGAGATAGAAAATAAGGAGGAATGGGGCCTCATGGACATGGCCCTGAACAAGCTGGCCACAGTGGTTGCTGGCCCCGCGCCCGTCCCAGCTCCCATCCCCGCGCCCGCGCCAACAACCATCCCCATAGAATTGACGTGCTGGTTGATACGTCTCCAACGTATCTATAATTTTTGATTGTTCCATGCTATTATATTATCTGTTTTGGATGTTTTATATGCATTAATATGCTATTTTATACGATTTTTGGCACTAACCTATTAACCTAGAGCCCAGTGCCAGTTTCAGTTTTTTCCTTGTTTTAGAGTTCCACAGAAAAGGAATACCAAATAGAGTCCAAACTGAATAAAACTTTCACGATGATTTTTCTTGGACCAAAAGACACCCAGGAGACTTGGAGTGCAAGTCAGAAGAGCCACGAGGCAGCCACAAGGGTGGAGGGCCCGCCGAGGGGGGTAGAGTGCGCCCCAACCTTATGGGCCCCTCGTAGACCTCCTGACCTAGATCTTCCTCCTATATATACTCTTATACCCCAAAAACATCCAGGGAGACACGAAACTACTTTTCCACCGCCACAACCTTCTATACCTGTGAGATCCCATCTTGGGGCCTTTTCCGGCATCCTGTCGAAGGGGGATTCGATCATGGAGGGCTTCTACATCAACACCATTGCCTCTCCGATGAAGCGTGACACTACAAAAAAAAAGACACATCCGTGACATTTTGGGCCGAACGAATTCTTTTCTGTCATACATATGACACTTCTATGACGATAATTGTGACAAAACCCAGTATCATCATAGATGTGGTGGACTCCTACTTCTCCATAGAAAGCATTTTGGAGCTACCGATTTGTTAAACTTGGTGATACCGAAGAAATTTTGGAACCTAAACTAGTGAACTCGGTCAGACCGAGTCATAGTTTAGTGGCACTGAGACTGCTAGGGTTTCACAGATAATCGAACTTAGTCACACCAATTTGCAATTTTCGGTCAGACCAAAAACACATGTGCAATGGCCTAAGCCAAATTGGTGAGACCGATTTCCACAACTCGGTCGGTCTGAGATGAGTTTGGCGGAAACCTAACCCTAAATTTTTGAATCAATCCTAACCTAAAGGATGTTTTCTATGGATAGATTGTTTTCATACATGGTAAAGATCATGGCAAAGCAATGTGCTATGAATCGGAGTAAGGAAATAGCACAAAGAGTTGAATCCATACCCTAGTTGGGTGGGAGTTCGCTACGGCGACAACGGCGGAGCAGAATTCCGTTGACGGCGACGGAAACCAGCGGCGGGAGGTCGCTGGCGGTGAGGAGACGACCCGGAGAGCCGAGGAGGCAGAGCAGGACACACGCGCGGGCTGAGGAGTTTGAAGAAACTTAAAAAATCTCACCCGTGGGTTTATATATCCCGACCCTATCGGTGTGACCAAGTGGAACAACTCGGTAGCACCGAGATGCAGAATCGCAAGCGGTTACTGCAACTTGGTGTGACCGAAAAGTTCAAATTGGTTGCACCGAGATTGAAAACCTAGATCAACTTAGTGAACTCGGTGTAACTGAAATGGATGAATCAGTCATACCAAAATGCACAAAGAGGTTTTGGAAGTTTAAGTCTATGATGAATCGGGGACTCCGAGTGCTCCTCACACAGAGTGGTTCGAATCTGACTTGATCAAACTTTGTGATGTAGCATGAATAGAGTTTGAGACGAGAAAAGAATAGATAGCTAGAGGAGGTTCTTAGGCATTCTTGTCCATCCACTTGGCAAAAGAGGAAACACCAAACAATCAAAACAACAAGTGGATGTCCTCGAATGAGTAAAATGTGCAATCAACATGCTCACATAATAAAATGGCAAATGAAATATGTGACAGAGCATGCACAAACATTCTAGCATCTATCAAGCAATTGGCGATGACTAGGTCATCTATATATGAGTATATTGACTAAGGAGTCAAATGAGAACATTTGATTGTAGGTCATACTCATCATTTAAGCACAAGTGGGGTTGCCACTTTTACATAAAGCATTGTTGTGCTCACATCTTTAGAGTTGCTTTAGCTCAATTGATTAGAGTAAAGCTCCCCCTAGATGTGATATCCCCCTAAGAGGGATGAACTAACCTTGGGTTTTGTCGATGATGACTTCATGTAGGTGTTCAAGATGTAGATGCTCAATGTTGATGTAGATCACTCGGAGCAATCCATTGGAGTGAGTTGCACTTTCAATACCTACACGGGTTAGTACCACAAGGAACAAACAAGGATATCCATAAACATAGAGTGATGTTCACATAAGATGATGTCCATGAAAGCATTAGGTTACCTTGTCCCTTATCTTACCAACAAGAGGGTTTGTGACTCCTTGAACTAGTGCAAAATGTGGAAGGAATATGAGTGAAGTATGTTGGCGGAGTCACCCTCAAGAACTCTCTAATTCTTCTTCTTTGGGATCCACATCATCTTGATGGGAATCCTTTTAGTTATAGTCGTACTTGATGTAGTAGAACTTGATGTAGTCTTGGGAACCCACTTGACCAAGGCCTTGGGAGCTTCTTCAAATGCATCAATCTCCTCTTGAAGCTTGTCCTTCCCTTTTAGCTTGTGGTCTTGTGGTGGAAGATCATCTTGAGCTTGTGTCCCTTGGAAAGAATTAGGATCATACTTCTCTTTTTGAGGAACAAACTTCGTCTTGGGGTATTGATCTTCTTCCCACTCAACTCCATTGGCATTGAACTTTCATTCAAAACCAATTCCTTGATTCTTCTCATGTCTTCCTTGCTTGCGTACAATTTCCTCAAATTGCTTACTTCCGGCAAGACTCTTGTAAACACCTTTCTCTATAATTCCCTTCAATAAGCTATTTTCTTGCTCAAGAGTGTAACTTGGCTAAGAGAATCATTAGTGGAATCAAGAGAACTACTAGAAGCAACAACATTGGATTTAACATGATTATTGTTACTACTAGATGAAGAATCTTTCTTACTTTTGCTAGATTTTACTTGTGGCATGTAAGTAGACAAGACTAAACGCTTGGCAATGTAAGAAGAACTTTTCTTGCGAAGATCATCATTGATTGCCTTTAAGAACCCATGCTCTTCCTCAAGGTTGAGCTTTTCAAAGCGTAACTTCTCACGAGTCTTTAAAAGTTCTTGATGATCTTCCAAGGTAGTTTCATGAGCTAACTTAAGAGTGTTTAGTTCTTTATTTAGACTCCCAATCTCCTTCTTATCATCGTCATTCGTTTTATCTTGATTAGCATGATTAATAGCAAGTTCATCATAGTTTTCATAACTAGAGTTGTCAACAAGTAAATCATCATCTCCTAGAAAATCATCTTCATCACTATTGAAATCAACATACTCGGGGTGTGATACCTTTGGGCCTTTAGCCATGAAGCATCTTCCAATTCCTTCATTTGGTGAGTCAAATATGTCGTAGGAGTTGGTTGACAGAAGTGCTAGACCGACAACACCTTCATATTGAGTATATTCGGAGTCAGAGTGATAACTTCCCTCGGAGTGATTGTCGGAGTCGGAGCCGGATACCCATTCACCAACATGAGCTTGATGTCTTCGTTTAGTATAGCTCCTTGATGATTTATCCTTCCTTCTCGAATCCTTGCTTCTCTGTGATGTTATTCATTCATAACGGTCATCTCCACTCCTTTTCTCTCAAGGTGGTGATTCTTCTCTTCTACTTCTATTTTTGGGTGAATCTTCTCTTCTTTTGTAGGGAGCCATACACTCATTGGAGTAGTGTCTGGATCTTCCACAATTGTAGCAATTACGTTCATGACTCGAAGATCTTTTGTCATTGTAGGGCCTTGACTTGGAACTTCTTTCCTTGCTTCTACTCTTGTAGAACATGTTGAAGTTCTTCACCATTAGGCTCAATTCTTCATTGAAGGCATGTTTCTCACTTGATGATGTGGGAGCATCACATGAGGCTTTGTAAGCACCACTTGACTTGTTGTGAAGCTCTTCCTTATCCTTGAGTGACATCTCATGAGCAACAATTCTTCCAGTGACTTCCGTTGGCTTGAGATCTTTGTAATTGGGCATCATTTGAATCAATGTACACATGGTATCATATTTTCCATCCAAGGCTCTTAGGATCTTCTTGATGATGAATCTATTGGTCATCTCTTCACTTCCTAATCTGGCAATCTCATTTGTGATGAGAGCAAGCCTAGAGTACATTTCAGCGACACCTTCACGATCCTTCATTTTGAACTTGTCAAGTTGACTTTGAAGTACATCCAATTTGGTTTCCTTGACGGAATCGGTACCTTCCTGCATATCAATCAAAGTATCCCAATTTCCTTTGCATTCTCAAGATGGCTGATTTTTTTGAATTCTCCGGGGCACAATCCGTTGAAGAGGATATCACAAGCTTGATAATTGTATTGCAGCATCCTCAACTCTTCCGCGGTAGCTTCACGGTTTGGTTCTCTCCCATAAAAGAATTCACCTTGCAAGCCAATACACACAATAGCCCAAACCGCGGGGTTATGTACAAGAATATGCATTTTCATCTTATGTTTCCAACTAGCAAAATTAGTACCATCAAATAAAGGACCTCTACGGTGGTAATTTCCCTCACTAGACGCCATACTCTCCTAGATTGTGAAACCAAGGCTATGATCACCAAAAGGTATGGAAATCAAGCCAATTGGAGACCAAAGCTCTGATACCACTTGTAGGATCGAAAGTATATCTAGAGGGGGGTGATTAGACTACTTGACCAAATAAAAAATCTAGCCTTTTCCCAATTTTAAGTCTTGGCAGATTTTAGCAAATTAGCACTAGTCAAGCAATCAACCTACACATGCAAGTCTAAGAGTATAGCAGCGGAATGTAAAACATTGCACATGAAGGTAAAGGGAGGAGTTTGGAGGGAGCAAATGCAATGTAGACACATAGATTTTTGGCGTGGTTCCGATAGGTGGTGCTATTGTACATCCACGTTGATGGAGACTTCAACCCACGAAGGGTAACGGTTGTGTGAGTCCACGGAGGGCTCCACCCACGAAGGGTCCACGAAGAAGCAACCTTGTCTATCCCACCATGGCCATCGCCCACGAAGGACTTGCCTCACTAGGGTAGATCTTCACGAAGTAGGCGATCTCCTTTCCCGTACAAACTCCTTGGTTCAACTCCACAATCTTGTCAGAGGCTCCCAAGTGACACCTAACCAATCTAGGAGACACCACTCTCCAAAAGGTAATAGACGGTGTGTTGATGATGAACTCCTTGCTCTTGTGCTTCAAATGATAGTCTCCCCAACACTCAACTCTCTCTCACTGATTTGGATTTGGAGGAAAGATGATTTGAGTGGAAAGCAACTTGGAGAAGGCTAGAGATCAAGATTCATATGGTTGGAATGGAATATCTTGGTCTCAGCACATGAGTAGGTGGTTCTCTCTCAGAAAATGTATGTTGGAAGTGTAGGCATGTTCTGATGGCTCTCTCCACGAATGAAGAGTGGGTGGAGGGGTATATATAGCCTCCACACAAAATCTAACCATTACACACAAATCACCAAATTTGGTGGGACCGAATAATGAAACTCGGTCAGACCGATTTAGTTCAAAATGTCAATGTTAGGATTTTCGGTGGGACCGACATGTCAACTCGGTGTGACCAATTTCATTAGGGTTAGGGCATAACGATCTCGATGAGACCGATTATACAAACTCGGTGGGACCGATTTTGGTAATAAGCAAACCATAGAGTTGGTCAGGCAAACTTGGTGGGATCGTATCGCTCATTTCGGTGAGACAGAAACATTACGAAAGGGAAACAAAGAGTTTGCATTGCGAACTCGATGGGACCGATCACTCATGTCAGTTGGACTGAAACATTACGAAGGGAAAAAGAGAGTTTGCAATCCCATCTCGGTGAGACCGAGATCCCTATGGGTAAGACCGAAGTGACTAGGGTTTGTGGCAGTGGCTATGTCAAATGAGCTCGGTGGTGCCGGATAGAATGTTTTGGTGGGGCCAAGTTTGACTTTTGGTTTGGGACATATGTGGATATGATAAAGTAGTTTGAGGGTTTTTGGAGCATATCACTAAGCATTTTGAGCAAGCAACCCATTAAGCAACACCTCATCCCCTTTTAATAGTATTGGCTTTTCCTATGGACTCAATGTGATCTTGGATCACTAAAAGTAAAATGTAGAGTCTTGAGCTTTAGAGCTTGACCCAATCTTTTGTCCTTAGCATTTTGAGGGGTCCACATTTCTAATCCATGCCATGCCAATCATTGAGCTTTCCTGAAATATTTATCTTGAAATAGCATTAGCTCAATGAGCTATATGTTGTTAATAATTACCAAAACCACCTAGGGATAGTTGCACTTTCAACTACGCAACGGTCGGAATCTAGTAATGATAAAGAAGTGATCCTAATCTACTTACGTACAAACATAACCCCACCGTGTTCTCTTCCCGAACCTCGTTGAAAAGAGACCATCACGGTTACACACACGGATGGTGTATTTTAATTGAGTCTGGTTTCAAGTTCACTACAACCGGATATTAAAAACTCCCGTCTTTTACATAACCATGGGCACGACTTTCGAAAGATAAAACCCTGCAGGGGTGTCCCAACTTAGCCCATGACAAGCTCACGATCCACGGAGACAATCCTGCATCGTGGGACCCTCCGATCAGACTCGGAATCCCGGTGCACAAGACATTTCGACAATGGTAAAACAAAACCAGCAAGATCGCCCGATGTGCCAAAAATCCTGATAGGAGTTGCATGTATCTCGTTCTCAGGGCACACCGGATGGGCCAGACGTCGGGTTGGCTGAGACCCTGGTTGCCCAGGGGGCGCCGGACATCACCAGGTTGGACCAGCACTCAGAGGAACACCGACCTGGGTTGTTGATTAAGAACCCTCGGGTTAATTACTCCATATGCAAATTTTAGTTGTTATTAGGCAAATGGTAAAACTAATGTTGGGCCTTGCTGGAAGAGTTTTATTCAAAACAAACTGTCAAGAGGGGCCCATAAATCCTCACCGTGTTAGGGACGCAAAATCAAGGAACATAACACCGGTATGATGGAAACCAAGGCAGCAAGAGTGGAACAAAACATCGAGCAAAAGGCCAAGCCTTCCACCCTTTGCCAAGTATATAGATGCATTAATTAAATAAGAGATATTGTGATATCCCAACATATCCATGGTCCAACATGGAACAACCTACACTGCACCTGCAACTAGCAACGCTATAAGAGGGGCTGAGCAAAAGCGGTAACATAGCCAAACAACAGTTTGCTAGGAAGGTGGGTTAGAGGCTTGACATGGCAATAAGGGAGGCTTGATAAACAAGTGGTAGGTAGCATGACATAACGATAGAACAAACAACTAGCAAGCAAAGATAGAAGTGATATCAGGGGTAATGATCATCTTGCGTGCAATGTTTTCAGGGGTGTCGAAAGCTTGCTCCTCGTGAACGTACTCGACAGGGTCCTCGAACACGAACTCGTCTCCCGGCTCTATCCAAGGCAAGAACACAAGCAATTGAACAACAATCAATCACGGTGCAATGCGCAAGCAACATGATGCAAGACATGGCATGGAATGTAAGATATGATGTGCAATGCATATGGGTACTCCGGATGGGGAAGTTGAACATGGCACTAACTTGGTAAACCAAGAATGCCACTGGATAGATTGTGAGATTTCAGATGAAATCGATATGAAGATCATCGGAAACAGATGCACGGTTTGCAAATGACGAGCAAAACAAGATACAATGCAATCTGCTTAACACAGCAACATGGCCACTTAGATGCAAGGTTTAAATATGCTACAACACCCAAGCATGGAAACAAAAGACATGACAATGAATTACATGCAAAGATCTACAAATCATGAACACTGTGCTACTACTAGAACTCACTAGAACAAGTCTAAAACAGCATGGCAAAAATGCAAATGATATCAGTTTACAGACTTAGTAGTTTCTTCACTAATCTTGACAGAAACAGAATTAGGTTGCAATATTTAGAGCGAGAAAACTACATGTTACAGGGACCTATCATGGAAAAATTGAGCATGGCATGCTAGTTCTAAATGCACTTAACAAAACTCCCTTACCGAACTTGTTCCAAAGATCCACAGAAAAGATGATAGGATCAATGCAAACATGGCAAGTGATATGAACAGATTTCAGACTTAGTAGAATGTTTGCGGCTACTCATGGAAAGAACATGTAGGCATGGCAGAAACAAATTCATGTAGGCATGTTTGCAAGCTTGTGCAGCTCACCACAAAGCATTTCATGGCATATGGATGCAACCAACAACAATAAGACATAATTATGCAGCTACTCATGGAAAGAACATGGTCATAAGATGCATAGATCACTAGCTACTCACATGGCAAAAAGAACTTACTGTTAATAGACTGACAGCAACATTATTTAGCAAATTGAGGACATGGTAATGACAAGCTACAGTATCCCATAATTGCAAACAAGGGAATGGATGGATAGAGAATAACAAGATCTACATAACATCCTTACTGAGAATCTCCAAAATATGCATGCATTCACTTGTAGCATCAAGTTAACATGGCAACATAATGTAGCAGGATAAGACTTTGCAGAAAACACTAAGTCACTGAAATCAGCAACAACAAGTAGCCTACTTTGCATGCTTATGCTAATCACCACAAGGCACACAAAAAATACAAGGATAGCACCATTGTAAAGATAGTATGAATATGCTTCTAAACCATGTTGATATGATGCTCAAAAGAAAAACACACAAAATGCTATGAAAAAGACAATTCAGCAAGTTATGATAGTTTCTAGCATATAACATAATTTAGCACTTTTTCAACGATGATTAGGGCATCAAGATGGATAATAACATGCATGAAAATTACACCAACTCGTAGAGCATCATGAGATGAACATTTCGACATATCGTGCACGCAAAAAGGAGCCACAAGCACGAAGTTACAACATGATGAAGGAGCACACATAATGTCACAGATCAGGGACTTGGAACAAATTATACCCTCGCGAAAGTCAACGGTTTGAGGTGGTGCAGGACGAGGGGATCCGGGATGCGGGCGACGTTTGGATGGAGGGAGTGGTGGATCTCGTCCACCCTCCGGTGGATCCGGCCAGTGCGGAGCTCTGGCGAGGAGGGCGGCAGCCGGCGAGCTCCAGCGACGACAGGGAGGCGTGGGGACGCGGGTCTGGTGACGAGGGACGGCAGCGCGGCTCTAGCGAGGGGCGGCGCTGCGGAGAGGGGCGGCACGGCGGGCGGCGGCGGTTGGCGAGCCAGGCCGGGAGGGCCACGGATGGGACCGGCATGCCCGCGCGGTGGAGGCGCGATGGAGACATCGGCGAGGCGACATGGCGCGTCGTAATTCGTCCGGGCCGGCGGCTGGATGTGTCCGGTCGGCGGCGGACGTGTCCGGCCCGGGGAAGGAAGGTGGATCTAGGGTTTGCCTGTGATTTGGATGGGGGAGGCCTTTATATAGATTCTAGGAGTTAGGAGAGGGCTATGGAGGTGCGGGTTTCGCCACACGATCTTGATCCAACGACGGAGAGCATGGAGGGGGTTTAGATGGGCTAGTGGGCTTTTATGGAGGGGTGTTGGGATGCAAAGAGAGAGGAGTTTCAGCGGTTACACGGTTAACCATTGGGGTAACAAACGACCTTCAAATGGAACGAAATTTGACAGGCGGCCTACCGGTGATGTACCAAGGCCACTACCACCTAGCTACAAGGCCTTGCGAGCATTTCTCCAAGTTTATCAACAGCTCTGACTATAGTTTCGCTACGATGGACACCACCAATGATCTAAAAGCGCTCAAGGTTTCGGGCTTGTAATGCCAGAATCTTGTCAACATCCAGGACCACTACAAGCTCATAGGCAGTGACAACAACAAACAGAACTCCCTGGTTGACCTTGCCTTGGCCAACACCGACCCTACTATGTGCAGATGAAGGATGAGAGCAAGAAGTACAAGAACGTCTGGCACATTGTTTGGCATTAGAGACTAGATGAACAACACGCCAAGTACGCGCCCAAGGACACATACACAAGCTATGAGATGTACATGCAGACCATTGACATGAGGGAGTGTCTTCTTCCTGCTCCATACGAGGGATCGAGCCACAGAGCAGTGGCGGGAGCGTCACAAGAAGTAGATGACTAGACGATCATTTCTCCTAGTTTAGAATGCATGCAATTGTTTATTGAGGTGTGTGCGAATGATCTGTATAGTCACTTATGTAATTGGATGTTTATTTTAGTTATATATATACATGTTATTCTTCTCTAGACAGAGCAAATCACACGACTTATTAGCAGCAATCATCTGTGTTATGATTGGTCTTTGCACACATTTCTGATTACAGACCTGTTTGCCGCGTATCACACACATCTTGTTCAGTTGAACTATTTCTGTTGTGTTGGCTCATTGCACACAGTTCATCCGAGTGAAGTATATGCCCTCCATCGCACACACCTTGATCTGGATGACCGTTTCTATTGTGTTGCCTAATCACACACAGTTCATCCTAGTGAATTGTTTGCCGTATATCGCACATACCCTCATCTGGCTGCCTGTTTCTGTTGTTCTGCCTCATTGCAAAAAATTCTTCTGGATTAACCGTTTGCCACACATCGCACACACAACTCTAATGTGAACCATGTTAGATGTTACTGCCATCGCAAACGTTTTGCATCTTTTTTGACGGTTTTATTACAGCACCATTTGTGATTAATGCATCACACATAGTTTCGTCGAAGGGTCTCTGACTGGACTATCGCGTTTGGACCAACCTGCAGTAGTGAAGTATTCCGCATGTGCAAAATTGGCTTACACTCGTTGTATGTGATCATAGAATCTATCACACCCGATTATCACGAGGTGCTTCGAAACGATGAACTTTGGCAACAGTGCATACTCGGGGAGAACACTTTTATCTTGAAATTAAGTGAAGGGATCATCTTATAATTCTACCATCGTTCTAAGAAAAATAAGATGCATAAAGGATAAACATCATATGCAATCAAAATATGTGACATGATATGGGTCGTCTCGCCAACTATTGATCCTACAACTATTGCTAACGCATAGCGATAAAGTAAAGCAATTACATGGAGCTAAGTGATTGACACACATGTCATACAATAATTAAAGACAACCCTAAGGCTCCTACCGGTTGTCGTACTCATCGACATGCAAGTCGTGAACTTATTACAAAACATGATCATCTCATACATCAACATATATCATATCACATATTGACCATATCACATCCCAAGATGCCCTGCAAAACCAAGTTAGACGTCCTCTACTTTGTTGTTGCAAGTTTTACGTGGCTGCTATGGGAAACTAGCAAGAACCGTTCTTACCTATGCAAAACCACAACGGTGATTATCAAGTTACTATTTAACCTTCTGCAAGGACCGCCGTAGTCAAATTACATTCAACTAAAGTGGGATAGACAAACACCCGCTAGCCACCTTTATGCAAAACAAGTTGCATGTTAGCCGGTGGAACCGGTCTCATGTGCATGGACATGTAAGGTTGGTCTGAGGCGCTTCATCCCACAATACCACCAAATCAAACTAAGACATTGGAGGTAAGCAATATGAATGTCACCGCCCACAAATCCTTTGTGTTCTACTCGTGCATATCATCTACGCATAGACCTGGCTCATGATGCCACTGTTGGGTAACTGTAACACCCCGGATATGACTTTCCCAATATGTATTCCAACTCTTACCGTTTCCGGCCTTAAGTTATTTTATTTTCTCGGGTTCGGGTATTTGCCTCGTGTGTGTTGTTATCGTTGTCATGCATCTCATATCATGTCATCATGTGCATTGCATTTGCATACGTGTTCATCTCATGCATTCGAGCATTTTCCCCGTTGTCTGTTTTGCATTCCGGCGCTCCGTTCTCCTCCGGTGGTCATTTCTACCTTTCTTTCGTGTGTGGGGATTAAACATTTCCGGATTGGACCGAGACTTGCCAAGTGGCCTTGGTTTACATGTGTTTTGTTAAGGGTCTTGCCATCTTTCCAGAGGTGCAACCCATATATTTTTGTGATGTGTGTGGTGACTAGCACAAGCTTGCAAAGTGAGGCACTTGGTAATGCTGATTTCAGGGACTTAGCATTTCCACTAAGTCCTTGAGCTGTTTATCTCATATGGCCATATGTTCATGTTGTTTCCTAGTGATCCGTGCCTCTTTTGAGGACGATCAGTAAGAATGTTTTGTTAATCTTGTAGTGCTCTATCCATCCATGTCTTTTTTTGCAATTATGGAGCACCCTAGCTTGAGTCAATCGAGCTCTACTTTTGCTACTTCGTGAATCTGGGCAGATTGTCTACTTGTTAGCGATTTTGCCGATGATGTTGTAGCTGATCTGTGCATGCTATGTTATTGTTCTTGCCATGTCTAGCTTGTATTTTGTGTATTCTTGATGGGTGTATGCTTAGCTTGTCATGACTTGCTCCGTAGTGAGTGCATCGAGCTCGTAAACATGCCTACTTGATATCTGTTTCAGCATGCTCCAGTTTTCACTAAGTCTGAGAACTGGTTATGTTTTTGCCATGTTCACATGCTTGCAATTGTATTTTCTGATCCCTTTTGGCTCAAGGTCACTAAGGGACTTTTGTTAATCTCTTTGATTAGCTCCATGCCATGCTTTACTTTGCCATCTTCAGGTCCTGTAGCATGTAGTTTTGTTGCTCCGAAGAGTGCTACCTGATCTGAAATTCCAGACAAGTGTTAATTTCACCAAGTCTGAGATCTGTTTGTCATATGCATTTTTGCCATGCTCGTTTTAACCTGTTAATGGATGAATTGGCCATAGCTAAGTGCTAGACTTTTGTTAAGCATCTTGAATGCATCCCTGCCATGTATTTTTATGCCATGTTTGAGTGCTGTAGCATGTTCATCTTGTTGCATTTATATGGCTACTTGCCGTAAATCGCAGAACGTGACCATATTTGAATCACTTGCCATTTCCAAACTGTAACTCCGATTCCGGCATTCTTTATATCGTTTTCAAGCGATTTCATCTCATCTTTACAGCGGCACACTTGGATTCCCAAGTTGAGGCCAGGTTCATGCATCCCTTGTCAAATCTTGCATATGCATCCCGCATCGCATCCCGCATAGCATACCATCATTGCATCATATTGTTTGAGCTTTGCACGTGGTTGATTGTGTTCCGTTTGCTTGTTTGTCTTGTTTGGGTAGAGCCGGGATACGAGTTCGCTAACGAGGAGCCCGTTGAGTTTGCTTTCGAGGATCCAGTCAACTCTAACAACTTTGCAGGCAAGATGATCATACCCTCGAAATCACTACTATCTTTGCTATGCTAGATGCTCGCTCTTTTGCTATGCCAATGCTACGATGCCTACCACTTGCTTTCAAGCCTCCCAAATTGCCATGTCAAACCTCTAACCCACCATGTCCTAGAAAACCGTTGATTGGCTATGTTACCGCTTTGCTCAGCCCCTCTTATAGCGTTGCTAGTTGCAGGTGAAGATTGGAGGCCGTTCCTTGTTGGAACATTATTTACTTGTTGGGATATCATTATATTGTCATGTTATCTTAATGCATCTATATACTTGGTAAAGGGTGGAAGGCTCGACCTCTCACCTAGTGTTTTGTTCCACTCTTGCCGCCCCAGTTTCTGTCATATCGATGTCATGTTCCGGGATTTTGCGTTCCTTACGCGGTTGGGTTATAATGGGAACCCCTTGATAGTTCGCCTTGATTAAAGATTTTCCAGCAATGCCCAACCTTCGTTTTACCATTTGCCACCTAGCCTCTTTTCCCTTGGGTTTCCGGAGCCCGAGGGTCATCTTATTTTAGCCCCCCCGGGCCAGTGCTCCTCTGAGTGTTGGTCCGAACTAGAGTCCTGTGCAGCGCCCCCTCGGGGAAACTCGAGGTTTGGTTTTAGTTGTATGGAGCAGTCATCTGAGTGTGCCCTGAGAACGAGATATGTGCAGCTCCTATCGGGATTTGTCGGCACATTCGGGCGGTGTTGCTGGATTTGTTTTAACCTGTCGAAGTGTCTTGAAGAACCGAGATACCGAGTCTGATCGGAACGTCTCGGGAGGAGGTCTATTCCTTCATTGACCGTGAGAGCTTGTCATGGGCCAAGTTGGGACTCCCCTGTAGGGATTTGAACTTTCGAAAGCCGTGCCCGCGGTTATGGGCAGATGGGAATTTGTTAATGTCCGGTTGTAGATAACTTGAACCTTAACTTAATTAAAATGAATCAAACGTGTGAGTTACCGTGATGGCCTCTTCTCGGCGGAGTCCGGGAAGTGGACACGGTGTTGGAGTAATGCTTGCCGCAGGATGCCCTCTAGTTATTCGTTCGCGCTTTGCATCCTCTTCTCGCTCTCTTTTGCGAACAGGATAGCCACCACATATGCTAGTCGCTTGCTGCAGCTCCACATATTTACCTTGCCGTACCTATAAGCTTAAATAGTCTTGATCGCGAGGGTGCGAGATTGCTAAGTCCCTGTGGCTCACAGATTACTATTACACCAGATGCAGGGCCTGATGATTCCGCTCCAGGTGACGCGCTTGAGCTCAAGTGGGAGTTCGACGAGGACTCTCAGCGATACTATGTGTCTTTCCCTGATGATCAGTAGTGGTGCCCAGTTGGGGTGATCGGGACCGTGTCGCATGTTGGGTTATCTTTTATTTTGGCGCCATAGTCAGGCCATGAGTGTTTGGATGATGTAATGTTATTTATGTACCTTGATTGACGTGGCGAGTGTAAGCCAACTATGTTATCTCCCCTTTATTATTTATATTACATGGGATGTTGTGAAGATTGCCTAACTTGCGACATATGCCTTCAATGCGATTATATCTCTAAGTCGTGCCTCGACATGTGGGAGCTATAGTCGCATCGAGGGTGTTACAAGTTGGTAATCAGAGCCTTCCCCGACCTTAGGAGCCCCATTGCTTGATCGTTTTTAGCGGCCGAGTTGTGTCTAGAAAAATGTTTTGAGTCATTTAGGAATTATATATTGGAGAGGTTAGGAATTCTTTTTTACTTCCCAGTCTCCTCATCGCTCTGGTAAGGCATTCTGACGTAGAGTTTTGACTCTTCTCTTCTCAAATTTCACGAATTTTTTTTTAGGATCACGCGGGTATCTTGGAATCGTTTCGATGGTTTTATGATGAGAACATTGTCTTGGTGCCTCCTGTCAGGGGTTTAGTGGAAGTGTCCCGGGGAGTTGAGCTCTGAGGTGTTGTCATCATAATTTTATCGTTGCAGTTCTGGAATACCTGAGTTTAGTACGCCGACATCGAAAATCTCTTTTATGCAGTTCGTTGGTGAGATAACCTCGACGCCACCCAGTACTGGGGCGGGAGTTCGGGAGTATCGCCATAACTTGTATAACGGATGCTTTTCGAAGGTTGAGGTAGATGGTTTCCGAAGGTTTCTTGGTTATGTGTTGAAGGATGGATACAGCTGGATGTAGGATTTGCTAGTTTGGGTGAGATATTATGCTTCCCCTGTATCCCCAACACCCGATTGCATAACCGGAAAGGTTCGGGAGTTTCATAGGTGGGAATTATAGTAGCTCTAGTTCTTCTTCTACGGATATTGGTTTGAGATTGGGATTTCTTACCGATTATTCGTTCTTGATCTGTACCTTGTTGATTTATTTCTCTACCTTAACTCTACGTGGCTTCTCAATTTATGGATATGTGACCATTTCAAGAGGAATGCATTCGTTCATTTTGTTCGGATGTGAAGACTATATGTTGCAATTTTCATTCCGTTGGATTCAGCTTCAATATTTATCTGTCAATATGCTAATGGTGGTCAACCTTTTCAGGATGGCTCCTCCAACGCGCACGACTCCGAATCCTGATCCGCCACCACCTCCACCTCCTCCAGAGGCATGGCAAGCTGTGATGGCCGCAACCAATGCAAACACACAGTTGATCATGCAAATTCTTCAAGAGCGCAATCAAGGCAACCAAGGGAACCAAGGCAACAATCAGAATCACTTTGCTACACTCAACCAGTTCCTTGCTAACGGGCCGAAGACTTTCAACAACTGTGTTGAGGCAACCGATGCTGACGATTGGCTCGTGGATCTGTGCAAGCATTTCGAGTGCAGTAATGTCAGGCCTGAGGACTTTGTCAAGTTCGCTTCCTTCCAACTCAAAGATCAAGCTGCAGAATGGTTCCAGCAGTACAAGGATTCCAGAGGTGGACATGCGATCACTTGGGATGAATTCCGTCAAGATTTCAGAGCTCACCATATTCCTCAGAGCGTGGTTGAAAGCAAGCGTGAGGAATTCCGCAACCTGAAGCAAGGCTCTTTGTCTGTCTATGACTACAACAAGTTGTTTCAGAAGCTCGCCCGCTTTGCCAAGCAGGACGTACCTGATGAGAAGAGCATGATATACCAGTTCAGGGGTGGTCTCAGAGAAGAAATCCAGCCCGCTCTTGTTCTCTTTGAGCCCTTGAGGTATGATGAGTTTTACAACATGGCATTGAAGCAAGAGGCCGCTCAACTGAGGTGTGATGCTTCCAAGAAGCGAGTCAGAGATGTTACTCCTTCTTCCTCTACTCAAGTGGCCAAGCAGCAGAAGTATTGGCTTCCTCCTCCTCTGTTCCATCAGCCGTATCAGCAGAAGAGCAAAGGTGGCAGTGGATCTTCCCACCCACCCAACCCTGGCTTTCAGAACAAGACTTCGTCTCAAGCTCCAAGATCGAGTGCTCCGTATCACCGTCCGCTTTCAGAGGTCGCGTGCAACAAGTGCCAACAGAAGGGTCACTATGCCAACAAGTGTCTCAACCAGAGGCGACTTCCTCCTCCTCCTCCTGTGAGATCGGCAAGTACAGCTGTGGTCAAGCATAACCCATAGCACGCCAAGGTCAACTTGATGAACACAGCTCAGGCAGAGGATTCGTCAGATGTCATCATGGGTAACCTTCCTGTTAATGATATTCCTGTAAAAGTTCTTTTTGACACTGGTGCATCGCATTGCTTCATTTCCAAACCTTTTGCATCAAAGTATGAGTGCGATTATTAGTATCTGCAAAGTTCCTTGCAAATTGTGTCACTGGGCAAGCCGATGACAGCTAACACCTGCGTCCCGGAGGTTACTATCACCTTGGGCGACTACAAGTTCCTTTCTTCCCCAATTGTTCTTGGTAACTCGGATATTGATCTAATTCTCGGGATGGATTGGCTTTCTAAGCACAAGGCGCATCTTGATTGTGCTGCCAGGCAGATTCAATTGACTCATTCGTCTGAGGATGTAATTGTCTTTGCCGCTCGGGATAATACCATCCGTATGTTTTCTCTCAATGAGAAGGGTGAACTCGATGCCATGTCGCAAATTCCAGTCGTTTGCGAATATCAAGACATCTTTCCAGAAGAGCTTCCAGGAATGCCTCCGCACCGGCCAGTTGAATTCGTCATTGATCTTGAGCCCGGTACGGAACCTGTGTGCAAGCGTCCTTACAAGCTCAGACCTGAAGAGTTGAAGGAGCTGAAGAAGCAACTCGATATTCAAGAGAGAACGGGTCTCATTCGGCCTAGTTCTTCTCCGTGGGGTTGTGGTGTTCTTTTTGTGAAGAAAAAGGATGGAACGGATCGACTTTGTGTTGATTACCGTCCATTGAACAAGAAGACCATCAAGAACAAATACCCACTTCCCAACATCAATGAGCTGTTCGAACAACTCAAAGGTGCCCAAGTATTCTCCAAGCTTGATCTTCGTATGGGTTATCATCAGATTTGAATCCGTGAGCAAGATATTCCCAAGACGGCTTTCAGGACAAGCTATGGTTCATATGAGTACACTGTCATGTCTTTTTGCCTCGTCAACGCTCCTCCGACGTTCTCTCGCATGATGAACTTCATCTTCAATGCCTACACCAATGACTTCGTTTTGGTCTATCTCAACGACATTCTGGTTTTCTCGAAGAACAAGGAAGATCATGCCAAGCACTTGCGTTTGGTACTCGATAAGCTGAGGGAACACCAGTTCTACGCCAAGTTCTCCAAGTGCGAATTTTGGCTCGATGAGGTTCTTTATCTTGGTCATATCATCTCTGCCAAGGGCATCGCGGTGAATCCTGAGAAGGTGTCTGCAATTGTGAATTGGGAACCTCCTCAGAACATGAAGCAACTCCGTAGCTTCCTTGGTCTCGCAAGCTATTGTCGAAGATTCATTGAAATCTTTTCTAAGATCGCGAAGCCTCTCTCAAATCTTCTCCAGAAGCACGTCAAGTATGTTTGGTCTCTGGAGTGTGACATTGCTTTCAGCACTTTGAAAGAGAAATTGATCACTGCTCCAGTTCTGACTCCGCCTGATGAATCCAAGCCGTACGAGGTCTTTTGCGATGCCTCTCTCCAAGGTCTTGGCGCAGTGTTGATGCAAGAGAAGAAAGTTGTTGCTTATACCTCTCGCCAGTTGAAGCCCAATGAGAAGAACTACCCCACTCATGATCTCGAGTTGGCGGCAGTTGTGCATGCTCTTTTGACTTGGAGACATCTCTTATTGGGAAGAAAAGTGGACATCTTCACTGATCACAAGAGTCTCAAGTACATCTTCACTCAGCCTAATCTCAACCTCAGGCAAACTCGATGGGTCGAAATGATTCAAGAGTATAATCCGCGTATCGAGTATACTCCAGGCAAGGCCAATGTGATTGATGACGCATTGAGCAGGAAGGCTTATTGCAACAGTCTTATTCTCAAGCCTTATCAACCCGAGCTTTGTGAAGCTTTCCGCAAACTTAATCTGCAAGTTGTTCCTCAAGGTTTCCTCGCCAACCTTCAAGTCTCTCCTACCTTGGAAGATCATATTCGCCAAGCTCAGCCTCTTGATGCTATGGTGAAAAAGGTGAAGATTGGGATTGCCAAGAGTCAACCCAAGTACAAGTGCTACCGCCTTGATGACAAGGATACTCTCTTCTTCGAGGATCATTTTGTTGTACCCAAAGGTGAACTTCGTAAAGTGATCATGAATGAGGCTCACAATTCTCTCCTCTCCATCCACCCTGGGAGCACGAAGATGTATTAGGACCTCAAGCAGGCTTATTGGTGGACTCGAATGAAGCGTGAGATTGCTCAATTCGTGAATGAATGTGATGTCTGCAGAAGAGTGAAGGCAGAACACCAAAGACCAGCTGGTCTCCTCCAACCTCTTGACATTCCAGAATGGAAGTTTGACCACATTGAGATGGACTTCGTGACTGGGTTTCCAAAGTCCAAGCGTGGCAATGATGCTATATTCGTTGTCATCGACAAACTCACCAAAGTGGCTCACTTTCTGCCTATCAAAGAGTCAATCACTGCAGCTCAATTGGCGGAACTCTATACCTCTCGAATTGTCTCTCTGCACGGTATCCCTCAAGTGATCTCTTCAGACCGTAGCAGCATCTTTACCTCCAAGTTTTGGGATTCTTTTCAGAAGGCCATGGGCACCAACATCCGCTTCAGCACAGCTTTCCATCCTCAAACTAGCGGTCAAGTCGAGCGTGTCAACCAGATTCTTGAAGATATGCTCAGGGCTTGTGTGATCTCCTTCGGCATGAAGTGGGAGGATTGTCTTCCTTATGCTAAATTCTCCTACAACAACAGTTTTCAAGCAAGTTCGGGCAAGGCCCCATATGAAATTATGTATGGCAGGAAGTGCCGTACCCCTCTCAACTGGTCTGAAACCGGTGAACGTCAGCTTTTGGGCAATGACTTAATCACAGAGGCAGAGGAAATGTGCAAAGTCATTCGAGATAACCTCAAAGCAGCCCAATCCCGCCAGAAGAGCTACTATGATAGTAAGCACTGTAATTTGGCTTTCGAGATCGGAGATCATGTTTACCTTCGCGTCTCTCCTATGAAAGGTACTCGTCGCTTCGGTATCAAAGGGAAGCTTGCCCCCAGATACGTGGGACCTTTCAAGATTGTCAGCAAGAGAGGCGACCTCGCCTATCAACTCAAGCTTCCTTCAAACTTTGCAAATGTTCATGATGTGTTCCATGTCTCTCAGCTCCGAAAGTGCTTCAAGACTCCTGACCGCACCGTCAACTTCGAGGACATTGAGCTCCAAGAAGATCTCTCCTATCGTGAGCACCCCGTTGCTATTCTCGAAGAGACTGAACGCAAGACTCGCAACAAGTCAATCAAATTCCTCAAAGTCAAGTGGTCACACCATTCCGACCGTGAAGCTACCTGCGAACGCGAGGATCACCTCCGTTCTGAATACCCGGCGTTCTTTCAGTCCTAGATCTCGGGACGAGATCCTTTCGTAGTGGTGGCGTGTTGTAACACCCCGGATATGACTTTCCCAATATGTATTCCAACTCTTGTCGTTTCCGGCCATAAGTTATTTTATTTTCTTGGGTTCGGGTCTTTGCCTCGTGTGTGTTGTTATCGTTGTCATGCATCTCATATCATGTCATCATGTGCATTGCATTTGCATACGTGTTCATCTCATGCATTCGAGCATTTCCCCGTTGTCCATTTTGCATTCCGGCGCTCCGTTCTCCTCCGGTGGTCATTTCTACCTTTCTTTCATGTGTGGGGATTAAACATTTCCGGATTGGACCGAGACTTTCCAAGCGGCCTTGGTTTACTACCGGTAGACCGCCTGTCAAGTTTCGTACCATTTGGACTTCGTTTGATACTCCAATGGTTAACCGAGGGACCGAAAAGTCCTCGTGTGTGTTGCAGACCAACACCCCTCCAATTTGGCCCAAAACCCACCAAAACCTTCTCCATCATCTAGAGCGTTCGATCACGCTCGCGTGGCCGAAAACTGCACCTCATTTGGACTCTCCTAGCTCCCTCTATGCCTATTTATAGCCGCCCTCCAAAATCCATGGGTCCTTCTTCCCCAACCCTAGATCTATCTCCACCCGCCGCCGCCGGACAAAACTCGCAGACCGGACATGTCCGTCCACCCTGCGCCGCCGCCACGTGTCGGCTCCTGAGTGGCCGAGCCGCCACGCCCACATCGTCGCTTCGCCGCTGCCGCGCGGGCCCGCCAGGGCCGCACCGGGCCCCCGCGGCCCACCTGCTCCCGCCGCCGTGGATCGGCGCCGCCGCCCCATCTCCTCCTCCCGCGCCGGCGAGGCTCCGCCACCGGAGCCGCCCAGCTCCGGCAGCTCCTCCGTCGCGCCGCCCGCGCCGCGTCTCGCCGCTCCGCCCCCTCGTCGCCTACAGCAGCAGGCCAGCGAGCACCTCCGCAGCCGGCCGGCCTCGCCTTCCTCCTCCCCGGCGACTCCGAATCCGGCCGGTGATCCTCGAACGACGTGCGCCCGATCTGGATCCGGATCCGGGTGAATAGTAACCCTAGATCCGGAGGGTATTTTTTTCTCTTCTAAGTCCTAAATTCTCAGATCCATATGCCCATCTTCATCATGTCGTAACTTTGCATCCGTAGCTCCGTTTTGGGCATATAACATATCAAAATGTTCGTCCCAGAGAGTACATCACTTCATTCCATTGAATCATTTTCATTTGAGTTCATCTTGATGCCCGAAATGCTGTTAGAAGAGGGCTACTTGAGATAATTGTCAGATCTGCTACTCCATTTAGATTTTTGTCATTTTTTCCATGATTATTGTGTGCATGATATGCCCATGAGCTCTACATGTGTTTTGTTAAGGGTCTTGCCATCTTTCCAGAGGTGCAACCCATATATTTTTGTGATGTGTGTGGTGACTAGCACAAGCTTGCAAAGTGAGGCACTTGGTAATGCTGATTTCAGGGACTTAGCATTTCTACTAAGTCCTTGAGCTGTTTATCTCATATGGCCATATGTTCATGTTGTTTCCTAATGATCCGTGCCTCTTTTGAGGACGATCAGTAAGAATGTTTTGTTAATCTTGTAGTGCTCTATCCATCCATGTCTTTTTTTGCAATTATGGAGCACCCTAGCTTGAGTCAATCGAGCTCTACTTTTGCTACTTCGTGAATCTGGGTAGATTGTCTACTTGTTAGCGATTTTGCCGATGATGTTGTAGCTGATCCGTGCATGCTATGTTATTGTTCTTGCCATGTCTAGCTTGTATTTTGTGTATTCTTGATGGGTGTATGCTTAGCTTGTCATGACTTGCTCCGTAGTGAGTGCATCGAGCTCGTAAACATGCCTACTTGATATCTGTTTCAGCATGCTCCAGTTTTCACTAAGTCTGAGAACTGGTTATGTTTTTGCCATGTTCACATGCTTGCAATTGTATTTTCTGATCCCTTTTGGCTCAAGGTCACTAAGGGACTTTTGTTAATCTCTTTGATTAGCTCCATGCCATGCTTTACTTTGCCATGTTCAGGTCCTGTAGCATGTAGTTTTGTTGCTCCGAAGAGTGCTACCTGATCTGAAATTCCAGACAAGTGTTAATTTCACTAAGTCTGAGATCTGTTTGTCATATGCATTTTTGCCATGCTTGTTTTAACCTGTTAATGGATGAATTGGCCGTAGCTCAGTGCTAGACTTTTGTTAAGCATCTTGAATGCATCCCTGCCATGTATTTTTATGCCATGTTTGAGTGCTGTAGCATGTTCATCTTGTTGCATTTATATGGCTACTTGCTGTAAATCGCAGAACGTGGCCATATTTGAATCACTTGCCGTTTCCAAACCGTAACTCCGATTCCGGCATTCTTTATATCGTTTTCAAGCGATTTCATCTCATCTTTATAGTGGCACACTTGGATTCCCATGTTGAGGCCAGGTTCATGCATCCCTTGTCAAATCTTGCATATGCATCCCGCATCACATCCCGCATAGCATACCATCATTGCATCATATTGTTTGAGCTTTGCACGTGGTTGATTGTGTTCCGTTTGCTTGTTTGTCTTGTTTGGGTAGAGCCGGGAGACGAGTTCTCTAACAAGGAGCCCGTTGAGTTTGCTTTCGAGGCTCCAGTCAACTCTGACAACTTTGCAGGCAAGATGATCATACCCTCGAAATCACTACTATCTTTGTTATGCTAGATGCTCGCTCTTTTGCTATGCCAATGCTACGATGCCTACCACTTGATTTCAAGCCTCCCAAATTTCCATGTCAAACCTCTAACCCACCATGTCCTAGCAAACCGTTGATTGGCTATGTTACCGCTTTGCTCAGCCCCTCTTATAGCGTTGCTAGTTGCAGGTGAAGATTGGAGGCCGTTCCTTGTTGGAACATTATTTACTTGTTGGGATATCATTATATTGTCATGTTATCTTAATGCATCTATATACTTGGTAAAGGGTGGAAGGCTCGGCCTCTCGCCTAGTGTTTTGTTCCACTCTTGCCGCCCCAGTTTCCGTCATATCGGTGTTATGTTCCCGGATTTTGCGTTCCTTACGCGGTTGGGTTATAATGGGAACCCCTTGATAGTTCGCCTTGATTAAAGCTTTTCCAGCAATGCCCAACCTTGGTTTTACCATTTTCCACCTAGCCTCTTTTCCCTTGGGTTTCCGGAGCCCGAGGGTCATCTTATTTTAGCCCCCCCGGGCCAGTGCTCCTCTGAGTGTTGGTGCGAACTAGAGTCCTGTGCAGCGCCCCCTCGGGGAAACTCGAGGTTTGGTTTTAGTTGTATGGAGCGGTCATCTGAGTGTGCCTTGAGAACGAGATATGTGCAGCTCCTATCGGGATTTGTCGGCACATTCGGGCGGTGTTGCTGGATTTGTTTTAACCTGTCGAAGTGTCTTGAAGAACCGAGATACCGAGTCTGATCGGAACGTCTCGGGAGGAGGTCTATTCCTTTGTTGACCGTGAGAGTTGTCATGGGCTAAGTTGGGACTCCCCTGCAGGGATTTGAACTTTCGAAAGCCGTGCCCGCGGTTATGGGCAGATGGGAATTTGTTAATGTACGGTTGTAGATAACTTGAACCTTAACTTAATTAAAATGAATCAAACGTGTGAGTTACCGTGATGGCCTCTTCTCGGCGGAGTCCGGGAAGTGGACACGGTGTTGGAGTAATGCTTGCCGCAGGATGCCCTCTAGTTATTCGTTCGCGCTTTGCATCCTCTTCTCGCTCTCTTTTGCGAACAGGATAGCCACCACATATGCTAGTCGCTTGCTGCAGCTCCACATATTTACCTTGCCGTACCTATAAGCTTAAATAGTCTTGATCGCGAGGGTGCGAGATTGCTGAGTCCATGTGGCTCACAGATTACTATTACACCAGATGCAGGGCCTGATGATTCCGCTCCAGGTGACGCGCTTGAGCTCAAGTGGGAGTTCGACGAGGACTCTCAGCGATACTATGTGTCTTTCCCTGATGATCAGTAGTGGTGCCCAGTTGGGGTGATCGGGACCGTGTTGCATGTTGGGTTATCTTTTATTTTGGCGCCATAGTCGGGCCATGAGTGTTTGGATGATGTAATGTTATTTATGTATCTTGATCGACGTGGCGAGTGTAAGCCAACTATGTTATCTCCCCTTTATTATTTATATTACATGGGATGTTGTGAAGATTGCCTTACTTGCGACATATGCCTTCAATGCGATTATGCCTCTAAGTCGTGCCTCGACACGTGGGAGATATAGTCGCATCGAGGGTGTTACAGTAACGTTGCATGGAAAACAAAAAATTTCTACGCACACGCAAGATCTATCCATGGGGATGCATAGCTTTGAGAGGGGGAGAGAATCTACATACCCTTGCAGATTTCTAAGAGGAAGCGTTTATCAACGCGGTTGATGTAGTCGTACACCTGATGATCCGTCCCGATCAAGTACCAAATGTATGACACGTCTGCGTTTAACACACGTTCAGCTCGATGACGTCCTCGCCTTCTCAATCCAGCAAGAGAGGTGAAGTAGTATATGAGTTCTAGCAGCATGATGGTGTGGTGACGGTGGGGGTGAAACTATCTGCAGGGCTTCGCCAAGCACAACGGACGTGGACGGAGGGGGAACTAGAACTAGAGGGAGAGGGAGAGGGGGCGCTGCACACGGCTTGGGGATCATGGTGTGTGTTGCCCCTCTCCCTGCTCTCATATATATAGGCGGGGGAGGAGGGGCTGCCCTAGGGCGTGCCCCAAGGGGGCCGGCAACCACCCTTGGCGCCTGCCTCAGCCCCCTTACCTTCCTCAAGGGTCGGCGGCCTAGAGGCAGTGGCTGCCCTGCCTCTAGGTGCCCCCTTTCCTTCCCCAAGGGTCGGCGGCCTAGAGGTGGGGTGCACCAGCCCCTTGTGGGCTGGTGTGCCTCCCTCGTTGGCCCAATAAGCCCAATAACTCCCCGTAGGTCTCCCGGAACCCCTTCCGGTGATTCGATAAATACCCGGTGCATTTTGAAACCTTTCTGGAGACCAAATAGTATCGTCCTATATATCAATCTTTACCTCTGGACCATTCCGGAGCTCCTCGTCATGTCTGTGATCTCATCCGGGACTCCGAACAACATTCGGTCACCAACTCACATAATACTATATTCAAGGAATGTTAAGCATGCAGACCCTACGGGTTCGAGAATGATATAGACATGATACGGCTGCAACGTATCTATAATTTATGAAGTATTCATGCCATGTTTACAACAATTTTATATGGTTTTGCTATGATTTTGGATGGAACTAACCCAGACTGACGTTGTTTTCAGCAGAACTACTATGGTGTTGTTTTTTGTGAAGAAATAAAAGTTCCCCAAATACAGCGAAACTTTTTGACGTTTTTTTGGAACAAAGGAGGCACTAGAAGCTTCGTGGGAGGACCATAAGGTGAAGGAGGTGAGCAAAAGACACCTGGGCGCGCCAGGAGGCTCAGGCGCGCCCAGGTGGGTTGTATCCACGTCGAGGCCCATCTTCGCGCGATTCCAATGTTGAAAAATCCTATAAATAGAGAAACCATTAGAAATAACCCTAGATCAGAAGTTCCACCGCGGCAAGCCTCTATAGCCATGAAAAACTAATCTAGACCCTGTTCCGGCACCCTGTCGGAGGGGGAAATCATCACCGGTGGCCATCTTCATCATCCCGGTGGCCACCATGATGAGGAGGGTAGTCCACCCTCGAGGCTTAGGGTTTGTACCAGTAGCTATGTGTTTAATCTCTCTCTCTCTCTCATGTTCTTGAGATGGCACGATCTTGAGGTATCGTGGGCTTTGTTAATATAGTTGGATCATATGGTGTTTTCCCCTCTCTATCTTGTTGTGATGAATTGAGTTTTCCCTTTGAGATTTCATTTTATCGGATTGAATACTTTTATAGATTTGAGAGCACTTGATGTATGTCTTGCTATGAATACCCATGGTGACAATGGGGTATCATTTTGATTCACTTGATATATATTTTCGTACTCAACTTGCGGATTCCCGAGGTGACATTGGGGTAATCTATGCATAGGGGTTGATGCACGTTCTCGTCTTCGTTTCTCCGGTAGAAATCTTGGGGCACTCTTTGAGGTTCTTTGTGTTGGATTGAGTATTATGAATCTGAAATTGTTTGATGCATATCGTATAATCAACTCATGGATAGTCGCGGTGACATTGGAGTATCTAGGTGACATTAGAGTTGGTTGATGTGTATCATATGGTGTTATTTTAGTACGAACTCTTGGATAGGTCGATCGGAAAGAATAGCTTGGTTGTTATTTTAGTACAAACTCTATGATAGATTGATCGGCAAGAATTGCTTTGAGGTGGTTTCGTATCCTACAAACAATTTCTTCTTATGTTCTCCGCTAGATATGAACTTTGGAGTGATTCTTCATTGCACGTTGAGGGATGGTTATATGATCCGATTATATTAGCATTGTTGACAGATTGCACTAGCGAAAGTACAGACCATAGGCCTCATTTTCAAGCATTGCAGTATCTTTTGTGCTCACTTTTGTTACTTGCTACCTTTGCTTTTTTTATTGTTCCTTTTACAAAAATCAGCATCTACTACCATTACTACGGTTGTATCACCATTTCTTCACCGAACTAGTGCACCTATACAAATTACTATTGTATTTGGTGTGTTGGGGACACAAGAGACTTTTTATTATTTGGTTGTAGTGTTGTTTGAGAGAGACCATCTTCATCCCATGCCTCTCACAGATTGATAAACCTTAGGTCATCCACTTGAGAGAAAATTTCTACTGTCCTACAGAACTTTGCGCTTGGAGGCCCAACACAAGTCTATAAGAACAAGTTGTGTAGTAGACATCAAGTTCTTTTCTGGCACCATTGCCGGGGAGGTGAGTGCTTGAAGGTATATCTCTAGAATTTGTAGTTGAATTTTTTAGTTTCTTGTTTTATCACTAGTTTGGTTTATAAAAGAAAACTACAAAAAATATATGGAATTAAGGTTGCATCATACTATTCATCTTTATAATGTCTTTCATGGAACTGATGGAAAGGAAGTTCTCAATTGATAGAATAAGAATTCTATAAAATGTTTGACAAAAAATATTTGAATGACGAGCATGATTGCAATGTTGTTGTTATGAACTCTTTGAATATCCATGATGATAATGATATGCAAAGCCATAAGCTTGGGAATGCTATGTTTGATGAAGATGATATTTTTAGTCCCCCAAGTTTAGATGAGAAAAAATTTATTATGATGATAGCATGTCTCCTATTTATGATGATTATATTGATGATAGTTGGTTTGGAAGAGTGTCAACTCTAGGTAATAATGATCCCACTATTTTGGAGGGTGTTGAATCTTTTTGTGATAATTATGAAAGTGGATTTGAAGAGTTCATGACTTTATTTAGTGATGAATTCACTATTTTGGAAGAGGTTCCAATTCATTATGACAACAAAGTTGCTATCTATGATGATTACGGTGATGACATATATGCTAGAAACAATAATGATACCATGAAACTTGTCATCATAATTTTAATGGTCAAATTGATTATGCCAATCAAGTATCACATGATTGCTATCTTGTTGAGTTTGCTCCCACCACTACTCATGAAAATAAATTTGCTTATGCGGAGAGTAATAAAATTTCTATGCTTGTGAATCACGAAAAAAATACTTTATGTGATAGTTATATTGTTGAGTTCATTCATGATGCTACTAAAAATTACTATGAGAGAGGAACATATGCTTTTACATATCTCAATAATATCAAGTTTCCTCTCTATATGTTGAAAATCTTGAAGTTATACTTGTTCTACCTTCCTATACTAGTTGATTCTTGTTTCCATATATTGTTTGCCCACAAAATCCCTATGCATAGGAAGTGGGTTAGAGTTAAATGTTGTTGTCATGTGATTCATGCTGCTCTCTTTATGTTTAATTCTTATCTTTTATGTGAGCATCACTGAAACCATCATGTCTAGCTAAAAAAATCATTAAAGAAAAGCGTTTGTTGGAAGACAACCCAACACATCTACCTACTGTTTTTTTTGTGTTCACATGATTAAGTTACTGTAGTAATCATTTTTAATAGTTTTTGTTTCAATAAAATGCCAAGTAAAGCCTTTGGGATAGTATGGATGATAGTTGATTTGATTCTGTGCAAAAACAGAAACTTTTGCACCCAGTAACAGAATTAATCTTCTCCACTGGAGCGTGATAAATTCTTGAATCTTTTACACATGATTTATATACAAATTTCCAGCATCTATACCTACCTATACTAATCCTAAACTTCCTGAAAATTACCACATTAATTAGATTTTACGGACCGTTAATTTGGTGGGACCAAATTATTATGGTGTAGATTAATTCATGTGCGTATTTTTTGATTAAAAAAAACTCTCCACGGGACATCAATCTTCCTCTCCGGAACTTCCGCTCTACTCCGGAACTTCCGCTCTACGCCGCCGAGATCCCATCGATCTACCAACTGATCAAGTCTCCACCACGGGCAGCCGCTAGGCCGCCGAGATCCCATCGATATACCATCTGACCGAGTCTCCACCACGGGCAGTGCACTACCTGATCAAGCCTCCGCCATGGGCAACGTCCTAGGATGTAGCTTCTACCTCTCCCCTTACCACACTAGCCGGCTCCGATCTTCTCCGAAATATCCAGTCGTAGAACATAGGCTGTAGGATTCGAGTCTAATTTTCTACTCAAGAAATCACGTATGGCTGCTGTAGACATGGAACAATTTGTCTATGGCTGCTGCTTGAACCGATGCAGGGATGCCTTCTTGCCGGAGAAACTATAGCAAGGCTGACATTTATCTCAGGTAACTACTACTCCTTAATTTTGATATACAAATGCATCACTGTAGTGGTCTATGGATGAAATTTGGGACCAATGCAAGCCTCATGGCTAGATACTTTTTTTCTACACTAACAACGTGTTTGGCTATTATTCATGGCCGCACCATCCTATTGTGTCAAGCCAACTCTCCTGCTTTGTACCCCAGCGATGGATGGCATCATCTGATATCGGCAGTAGGAGAACGGCAGAAAAATATGTGGAGTCAGATCTGTTTTCCCATGCAGTTCCCAGCAACCCATCCTTGAGCCGGCCCAAGATTCAAGGGGTAAGTTTATTTGTTAATCATCTGAGCAAAGGAATTTCTTACTTTATGACCCTAATTCGTAAGACATGGTTGTAGATAATGTTTCTTAGCTTTTGCCTGAAGATGTAGATCCATATGCATAAGCCTTCAAACAGAGTGCATGGTCAAGGGCTCAGTGAACTTCTGGTGTTGTTTGCAATCACTGAGGGTTACTGTAAGTTTTATAATGTAAATTAATAGAACGAAGTACTCTTTTATTTACTGGATTTTGAGTGATTGACATATTTTCACTGGAAAGAAGCCTCGAGGGTATGCATGAGTGATTGATTTGAGAATCTGGATATTACCATCTAAGCATCTGTTAGCTGACTATTTCGTTCATCGCTATCATTAGAACAGTATGGCTGCGCTAATGAAGGTGAGTCAAATTTCTTACTCACATAAACCTTTTTCTGCTCAGTCTAATAGTTACATACTTCCTCTGTATCAAAATATAAGACGTTTTTTGACACTACACTGTATTACCTTGGTAAAGATACTACCCATGAATACAACAACCATCAGCTCAGATCCTTTCAGCCAGCTTTACCCGTGGTTCTCCGTCAGTGAGATGACAAGATTACAAATTTTACAATACAATTACTGTCTCATTTAGTTTTTTATTAGTTTTAGTAGGTAATATTATTGTTACCATCCTGTACATACCAAGCTGGGCTTTAGTGTCTATACTTTGTGCTGTCCAACGTAGTAACTTCACATTTCTTCAAGCTTGCTTTTCAGAGGTATCATTTACTTTTTGATATGATTGAAAATATATCTTGATATGGGATTGTAACTCACGTACACGTGTTTGGTTATTCCGGCATGACATTCAACAACTGAAACCCTATTATTCTCTTGATTAAATTTTAAGTTGTTTGATTATGCAGATTGAAGCGTTAGTTTTGTGAGCAACTCTGATCTGATTTTCGTTTTGATCTACCCTCTTATTTTGGGACCAGGTGCCTAGATGACCTCTAGCATGAAGTTTGTGTTTGCTAATAATCTCAATGGTATAATGTTGGTTTACTGGCATGGCAGGTCTAATTTTGACTTTAGGTTGCATTGTGCAGTAGATTTTCACCTTAATTCCTGCTCAATGTCCACCATATAACTAAATTATATTCATGTTTACAAGCATAGATCGATGTTCTATTGTTTATGTAAAAATGGTTGTGCTTTTTATAAGCAATTCTACCAGTTGCTTCCTTATTTGTTTGTGTGAAACATATGCGTTAGTTCTGGATAGATAATATTTACTTGAACATTTACATTACATCAGGAATAAAATTTATGCTGCCAGTGTATTCTCCCCTTACTTGGCAAGCTGTTCTGATTTCAACAATTGGCCCGCAAGTTCACTTTGATATTTCTAGGAAGCTTAACTATAGATGTTTCTCCAAACAAGACTCCATGGCCAGAATAAGTTGTTATTCCTATACAGAGGAATCAGATATTTATGTCTTTCTTCAGACTACGTTCACTCTGAATCTCAGATTATACACTTGCATGGTATCCCTCTAATTATTTTGCCTTTCAACTCTAAAGCAATCACGCCAGGCATAAATAGGATTCAGTCCGAAGATCAATCATATAAATAAGATTTAAAAGGCGAAAGAATGGTTCGTTTTGTGCTCACCACGCAGCTGCGTATAAATAAGATTTAATCTGACTCGATTCTGTCTCAAGTTCATAATATTTTCTCTTGGTCCAGAAGCAATAAATTGGTACATATAAATTATACTGATGTTTATTGTGAAAAGAATATGTGGTTTTGTACTATTATATACTACATTTTTTAACTGATTTGAATAGCCGACGTCATTTTTTATCTTCATTGTGGTATGTGCTACCATCAAAAGTAGTATATAAGGTACTAATTTCAAGTATATACAAAAGACCCAAAGTGGTCGGACCCTTCCCCGACCCTGCACAAGCAGGAGGTACATGCACCGGGCTGCCATTTACATCTATAACCAAGTAGTACGTACACTGCTCTTTGTGCATGGCAGTATGTATCCTACGAAATTAAATCAAAAGGGTACGTAACATATATTTTTAATGAAGTAAGTATATACCGTTTTTGTGATGTAGCATATACAACATTTTTTGTAAGGCAATATATAGCACTTTTTTTAGAATCAGTATACTACTTTTTTAGTCAGTATATACATAAATGTTTGTTTGAAGATACTCATAGTCTGAGATAAATATAACTTCAATCTAAGCTGTCAAATAGTTTTCTTTTATCTTGAAATCTGTAAATTTGTTTTAAAATTTCATGGTAACAAATTAATTAAATTATTATGTGGGAGAGACCCTCAACTAATAATATTGTGTATACGCTCCTTTCCTCAAGAGGTAGTGAACTAGCGATCTATTATGCTCGACGAAATCCAGTGTACTATTATTGGGAGGGTCGCATGTTCTCAAACTATGCGTTGTACTTTGCTTCAGTTTGTCTGCCAGATCCGCTGAATGATTTTCACATATATTTTTCTATCAAAGTGCAGCTGGGAGTGCTGCATATCAGACGTACAGGTTTGTCCAAGTTATGGTAATTGACTCACTTAATTGTTATATATGTGGTCCACGAACTGCTGCCCTTTTGTCAATTATTATCATGCTCACAGAACAGAACTGATCAAGGGTATGTGCAGAACTAGATAATAAGAGTAAAACCAAAAGTAGGCTAGGAAAAAGATACAGCATCATTAAGTGGCAGTATTATCGGAAAGATTGCACACCATTGTTGATGGCCCTGACGCCCTGTACTAATTCCTCCAGGCCCGAAATAGATCACTGCTTCTCCACCGTCTCTTCCTCTTCCTGTTAAAAACAACCTCAAACAATCTTGCGGCATGTCTCTCCCTCCTGCTACTTCCGACCCCATGGAGAGCTAACCCATGTCTCTCTCAAACCAAGTTGGGGCATGGATCCGCTGTGCTAAAGGAGCTTATTGACTCAAAACCGTTGTCCTCATTTGTATTAGGTTCATTTCTCACAATACTTTGTTCTAATCTTTTTCTTGCAGGTTTATACTCTAAATCAACATTAACATTGGTTTTGGGTTCAGTTTGTTTTGTATGTCTGCTTGGATAGTGTTGTGCTCTCCAGGGAAGCAATCTCGGCTCTTCTCATGTACAACCAATGGATAACTCATGGAGATTGGTTGGGAAGCATAATCCTCTCATGTACAACCTATGGCCATAATGGACATCGATCGGAGTATAACAATGCTCATCAGGCGATCTTATAAATTAAACCTGCTATCTAAACAGAAGACAAGAGCATGAAGGAGCCTAATGTCAGTGTCAACGTAGTAATCATTTTTTGTATGGACAAAACATGTCCAAGACCCTCTATAGGGGAGTTAACATCGTCAATGGCCTGCCCCAGTCTATTTATGGTGTTGCTTGATTTGCTGGTCCGCCACAACCTCCTGTTCAAGGAAGTTCCTTGCCAAGCTGTCATGTCCTGACTTAGAGAATTGACTTCGCATGAATTTTCTTCTAATCATTTTTCAGTCAGTGCATATTGCAGATAGTTAGACTGTGAAACACTGACAATGAAGTTCTCTGTCAATTACTAAAGCATTGAGGGTCTCTGTTCTAAGTCTGGATAACTATTTTTTGCGGGCAATTGGTTTGCAAAAGCAAAGGCACATGAGAACTACTAATGCGTTGAGCGTCATTGCTGCTACACTTTTGGTTTTCTGTTAATGGAAGTTATACTCTATTGATGTTATCATCAACACAGAAGAACTCATATATTTTCTATTCATGTACACTTTTTATGACTATGTAATTCCTGAATAAGATAGTTTCAAATTCTTTATATCTTCCGAATTGAAGACCGCTTGAACATTAATAATGGTGTTGTGATGTCTTCAGGTGATTAATATAAATCACAGTCTACTTCTCAATATAATGTACTAATTTTGTTGCTATGGCCAGGGTAAGAGGTCTCTATAATGATGGCATTCTCTTTTTGTGGGAATGATATCTTTTCATGCTGAGAGAAATACATTTTAATGCTTTTATTAAGCCAACCACAAATCTGAATGTGACCATGTATTTAGGTAATGTTATGTACCTGAGTTTGGTTGTTTCAACAAGAAAAGAACAATGGATTTTTTCTTATTACTCCCTTTAGCCTCTCTTTATCCCGACGTCTCCATTCAGTCATCAACTATGCAAGGCAGGCAAGACCTTGCACAGTCACACGGTAGAGAGATTTTCTGATTTGATGATGCTTGGAAATGCCAAGATGTGTGGAGCGTTTACCATCCTCCGGTGATCTTAAGAGAAATTTAGATTCTAGGAGAAAATTTTAGCAATAATGTTTCTGACAAGTTGCATTGCATAATGACTATTAGAAGACATTACCTTCATGTCTGGTCTATATAGTTTTTTGTTTATGTTTTTGTTCATTATCTCTTTTCATGCTTATGGATCCTAAACTTATACGGTAAGCACGTGAGACTTCTTTTTATGCTAATAGTACTACTTAATTTACCAAAAATTCTTCATTCTCAAATCAATCATGTCTGCTTCTTTTCCTTTCCGCTGTTTGTTATATGAATAAAACTTTCCCCCAAAGTACACAGCGTCGTGCGTTCTTGGGGGAGAGGAAAAAAAATTTAATTCTTGAACCTCAAGTTCCGATCCCGGATGGTCGAAGTTTTTCAATATTTACAAAGAGTTGGAAGCCCTTTCCCTAGAAGCCCGGGATAACCATTCGACTGAGCAGATGTCACTGCCCCAACAAGGAGGGCATTCAAATTGTTCAAGGGTAACGATAGTACTATACGAGGAAAGAACTGCATACACATGGGTCTCCTTGGTGGAGTCCCACCAAAGGATTCGCGAACATGCTCCTAAGAAATAAGAATGATATAGTATTCTTTAATGATGTTTTCTAATTATATCCAATGATCTTTTACCGTTAGATGGTACAATACAAGGCAAAAATATGCTTACTTTTTTGCAGACACAAAATATGATGATTTAGTATAAACTAGATTACCGCCACATGTGGATGGCATTTTGTCTCTAAATATTTAATAATGCTGCTTTTTAGTGATATTCCAAATAAATATTTAGCTATAAATCCATTGAGTCGTCTCTATGAAATCCTAATTAGTTGTCATTGTTTTTATAACGGAACATATTTGCGGTTTAAATTACATTGACTCGCTAAGACACTCGCATGTATTTGCATTTTCCAATGATCCAAGTTACTTTCATGGATTCTGTAGTGTGTTCCTGGTAGGACTAGGGTTCCTACCGGCTCTACTCCATAGGTTATACGGGCAGGACAGCGTAGGTTGGGGGCGAGGGCGGCGGCTCCGGCGCGTTGGCGCCGTCGCGAGGAAGAAGAGGGCGCCGCGGCTAGGGCAAGGTGCGGCTAGGGTTTCCGACTCCTCTGGAGCCAGGCAATATGATAGAACTATCTTTATTGCTTAATTCCAAAAGGTATCTTACAATCTAATATTTATAACCTGAAAACGACTAGCCTAAGATAACTTGTGGGCCAAGCCCATAATTTACTGCCCAGCGGGCCTCCTCCGATTGTATTGTAAACAGATCATAACATCTCTCCCCGCCTGCACAAATAGCTCGTCCTCGAGCTGAAAGTCTGGATAGTGGTGGCGGAAATCCTCACGTGGCTCCCAAGTAGCTTCCTCCACCGGAAGACCCGCCCACTGGATCAAGATGAACCATACCCCGTGACGAAGTTGCGCCTTCAACACCTTCTCTGGCTCCGGAAGAAGACGTCCATTGACGGTCGGGGGAAGCGCTGGTGGAGCCGTCGGTGGCTCTCCATGAAAAGGCTTGAGCAGTCCCACATGAAACACATCGTGGATGCGAGCGCCGGCCGGCAGCTGAAGACGATAGGCCACCTGCCCAATGCGCTCCAAGATGGCGAAGGGTCCCGCGTAGCGAGGCCCGAGCTTGCGCTTCGCGCGCGGGTCGAGTGACTGCGTAGAGCGGTGAAGAAGACACAGCCACACCCAATCACCCACCGCGAGCTCCGCCTCGCGATGGTGGTTGTTGTAATAATGCTGCGCCAGCTGCTGAGCCTGAAGGAGACGCTGACGGACCTCCGCAAGCATCTCGTCACGGGTGCGAATAAGGTTGCCCGCGGCCTCCGTCCTCGCCGTAGCCGGGTCCACCGGCAAGATCGGCGGAGGTGGCTGCCCGTAGACCACCTCAAATGGTGTCGCACGCAGGGCAGAGTGGTAGGAGGTGTTGTAGCAGTACTCCGCCCATGCGAGCCAATCCACCCAAGCACGAGGCCGATCACCTGTAACACAGCGTAAATACATGGAGATCACCTTGTTAACCACCTCTGATTGGCCGCCCGTCTGGGGGTGGAAGGCCGTGCTGAAGCGGAGCTTAATGCCCGCCATCCTGAAGAGATCGCGCCAGACATGGCCTGTGAACACCGTGTCGCGATCACTGACGATCGAAGCAGGAAACCCGTGCAGACGGACAATACCATCAAAGAAGGCATGAGCCACGGACGCGGCGGTGTAGGGATGCCCCAGCGCAATGAAGTGAGCATATTTAGAAAAGCGGTCGACCACCGTGAGAATGACCGACTTGCCTCCCACCTTGGGAAGCCCCTCGATGAAGTCCATGGAGATATCGGCTCAGACCTGAGAAGGCACCTCCAGGGGTTGAAGAAGACCAGCTGGCCGTAGAGTCTCCGTCTTGTTGCGCTGACACATCGCACAAGAGCGCACCCAATCGCGAACGAGGGCACGATCACCAGGAATGTAGAAGTCGGCACGGAGATGATGGAGGGTTTTCTGAACACCCTCATGGCCAGCCGAGTGGGCTAGCAGCAAGACCTGGTGATGGAGATCATCATGAGCTGGAACGAAGACACGGCGCCCATGGACCAGCAGGCCGTCGGAGAGGCGCCATGGCTCCTCCAGGTCGCCGGCCACCAGCTGCTGCTACAGGAGAACTGCATCGGTGGCGGTCGCGGTGGCCCAGCGAATGTCGTCGAAGAGGCCGAAAGTCGGCCTTGAGCGGATGCATAGTGCCTGCCCCTCGGAGTCGCCGGTGACGGAGTCGAGGTCGGCATCGCGGCGGGATAAGGCATCGGCCACGGTGTTAAGACGACCCGGGCGATACTCGACGGAGAAATGGAAGCCGAAGAGCTTGCTAATCCACTGATGCTGGGGCACGGTGGAGAGCCTCTGATCCAGCAAGAACTTGAGGTTGTAGTGGTCCGTGCGAATCTGAAAAGACCGGCCCCACAGATAGGGCCGCCAATGGCGCACCGCCTGCACCAAGCCAATGAGCTCCCGCTCGTACGCCGCGAGCTTGAGATGGCGCGGGGCGAAGGGCCGGCTGAAGAAGGCAAGAGGCCCGTCGCCCTGATGAAGCACATCGCCGAACCCCACACCCGAAGCGTCACAGTCCACAACGAATGACTGGTCGAAGTCCGGCATCTGAAGAACGGGCCCCGTCGTGAGGGCCCCCTTGAGGGCCTTGAAGGCCGTCGCCGCCTCCGCATCCCAGGCGAAAGCGTCGCGGTGCAACAACCGCGTGAGTGGAGAAGCGATGACACCAAACTCCCGGATGAACTTCCGGTAGTAGCCAGCAAGGCCAGAAACCCGCGAAGAGCCCGCGGAGACTGGGGCGTCGGCCAGGCAGCGACGGCGGCCACCTTGTCGGCATCCATAGCGACCCCGTCGGCCGAGATGACGTGGCCCAAGTTGGCCACTGAAGGCGTCCCGAGCGAGCACTTCGAGCACTTAAGATGTAGATGGTGCACCCGAAGCTCGTTGAAGACGATGGCGACGTGTTGTAGGTGCTCTGCCCAAGATGCACTGTAGATCAGAATATCATCAAAGAAAACGAGCACAAACCGGCGTAAGTAGGGTCGGAGGACGTTGTTCATCAGAGCCTGGAAAGTTGCCGGGGCGTTGGTGAGGCCAAAGGGCATCACTAAGAACTCGAAGTGGCCGTGATGAGTCCGAAATGCCGTCTTGGCGATGTCATCAGGGTGCATGCGCACCTGGTGGTACCCCGACCGAAGGTCGAGTTTGGTGAAGAAGCGCGCCCCGTGGAGCTCATCGAAGAGCTTGTCGACCACCGGAATAGGGAACTTATCCTTGAGTGTGACAGCATTAAGGGCACGGTAGTCGATGCAGAAACGCCATGTGCCGTCTGACTTGCGGACGAGAAGCACCGGTGCGGTAAACGGCGAAGTGGATAGCCGGATGATGCCCGCAGTGAGCATGAGTGCACACTGCCGCTCCACCTCATCCTTCTGCAACTGCGGATAGCGGTAAGGCCGTACCGCCACCGGTGCAGAGCCTGGCAGAAGATGTATACGGTGATCGTACGCGCGGGCGGGCGGCAGCCCCTGTGGCTCGGTGAAGATGTCGCCGTGCTGCTGTAGGAGACTCTCCAATAGTGGGTGCTCGGCCGTGGCCGTGGTCGCGGCGAGCTGGAGTGGAGGGGTGGGTGCGGCACCCCCAAAGCCGGCCCACTGAATGCGGCGGCCTAACCGCTAGAAGGTCATCGTCAGCGCGTCGAAATCCCAAAGAATAGGACCAAGAGTGCGCAAGAAGTCGACGCCGAGGATGAAGTCGAAGCATCCCAAGTCGATGCCGGCGCAGGTGATGGAGAAGTGCTCGTCGCCAATAGTGATGGGCACGTCGTGGGCGAGCCCGTGGCAGCGGAGACGGTCACCATTAGCGATGGTGACTCGCAACTGTTCACCGCCGGTTGGCTGTAATGCCAGGCGCCGCATGGTGGTCTCCGGCAGGAAGTTATGTGTGGACCCTATGTCCACTAGGGCCACCAGGCGCTCACCCTGGATCATGACTGGTAAGAGCATCGTCCGTTCATCACGGATGCCAGCCAGCGCGTGTAGGGACACCACAAGGGCGGTGGCCGGGGCGGGCGCGGGTGCCGCTGCGGGCTCCGCAAGGGCTGGGGCGCCGAGGCCATCCTCCAGTGGCTCCTCCTCAGACTCGTCTGTCATCTCCAAGTAGAAGAGGCGGGGACAGACATGACCTGGTGCATAGGGCGCATCATAGTTGAAGCACAAGCATAGTCGCCGGCGTTCCAGCTATTCCGCCTGGGTGAGGCACCTGAATGGCCGCGTCGGTGCCGGGGCGGCTGTCGGAACGGCTGTAGGGGACGCTGGTGCTGCCGGAGACGGCCAGGAAAGCTGTCGCCCCCCACGTGGCGCAGATGGATGAATCACAGCCTGGGCGCGCTGCTCGAACGCCCGGGCATAATACATGGCCGTTTGAAGGTCTTGGGGCCCCTTCATCTCGACGTCCACGCGAATGTGGTCGGGGAGACCGCCGATGAAAAGTTCCGCCCGCTGTAAGGCCGTCACACCGGGTGCATGGCACGCCAGGGCCTGGAAGAGATCGGCGAAGTCCTACACCATGGAGGTGAACGGCAGACGGCCCAACTCGGCCAAGCGGCTCCCGCGTACCGGTGGCCCAAAACGAAGAAGGCACAACTCTCGGAAATGATCCCACGGGGGCATGCGCCCTCGTCCTGTTCGAGGGCGTAGTACCATGTCTGGGCGGCCCCGCGGAGATGGTAGTACGCCAGCCAAGTCCGTTCCGACACGGGCGTGCACTGGCCACAAAAGAAGTGGTCACACTGGTTGAGCCAGTTAAGCGGGTCGTCGGAGCCGTCGTACGTGGCGTAGTCGATCTTGGCAAACCGGGGCGGCTGCTGGTGTGGCGCGCCCTGGCCCACTGCCTCGACGGTGTGGAGGGCGGATGATGGCGCACATGCCATGGTGGAAGGCCCGGCGTAGTTCCCGGCGGCGCCCGACACCGCGGGCTGCAGCGGAGAATCGGATGGTGGATGGGCCTCCGGGTAGGCCGATGGCTGCCCGTTGAGCCAGCCGGGGAGTGGCGATGGGGACGGCGGAAAGCGGACCTCCTGTATTGGGAGCCCGCTCGGCGAAGACCTGCCCAGGTTAGGGCTGGGCGGGGCCGGTGGAGGACCCTGCTTCGAGGCCGCTGGAAGGTAGGGCGCGGCGGAGGACGGCGCGCCCGGCGCGGTCTAGGTGGGTCACTGCGGCCCCGTGGTGGCGACGAGTGGCGGGGCTGCCGGCGCGATCTGCGGCGGCCACGGCGGCCAAGGCAGCGGTGCGGCCGCTGGGGCGGGAAGCGTCGGGTAGCCTTCGGTGATGGCCCCCGGTGCCGAGTACCACGGAAGCGCCTGCTGATCCGCGGCCATGGCTGGCTGGAGTGGTGGGGGCGGCCCGTACGGACCTGCCAGGTAGAGGCGGATCCCTTGAACCGCGGTGACGAGGTCGTTGAGGACGCCCGCCATGGCCTCCGGCGTGAACTGTTGCGGCTGCGGGTGTTGGACGGGGGCCAGTGGCTGCCCTTGGCCCGGCATGGTGCCGGGTGCCGTTAGGGCCTGCGCTGAGAGCGACGCCGTGGTGCCCGCCAAGAGCGAGGCCGTGACGCCCGACGCAGAGGCAGCGATGGTGGAGGAGTTGGCGGGCAACAGTGGTGGTGGCGGTGGAATTGGCGGAGACATGGTCGAAACCCGGTTACCTGATACCAAATTGGTAGGACTAGGGTTCCTACCGGCTCTACTCCATAGGTTATACGGACAGGACATCGCAGGTTGGGGGCGAGGGCGGCGGCTCCGGCACGTTGGCGCCGTCGCGAGGAAGAAGAGGGCGGCGCGGCTAGGGCAAGGTGCGGCTAGGGTTTCCGGCTCCTCTGGAGCCGGGCAATATGATAGAACTATCTTTATTGCTTAATTCCAAAAGGTATCTTACAATCTAATATTTATAACCTGAAAACGACTAGCCTAAGATAACTTGTGGGCCAAGCCCATAATCTACTGCCCAGCGGACCTCCTCCGATTGTATTGTAAACCAGTCATAACAGTTCTAATATATTACATATATGTCAATTTTTTTGTGCAAGCAGGCTCTTATAGAAGATATTAATATGTGGGTTACACCATTGATAATTTGTTTAAATTACATACACGTAAAATATGAAGTGAAATATAAAGTGAGAAATTTGACAAGAATGTTACAAAACTAGCCCGTGCATTTTGCACGGGTTGACGACTAGTTGTCCTAATTTTTCAGAATGTCTAGAGGAGCAGAAGTATGATAGTTGTCCATATCATTACAGATTGTTCTGTTTTTGACAGATTCTATTTTCAATTCATAGTTTGCTTGTTTCCTAGTTTCTATGGCTTATATTGCTCAATATAAATTGTGGAAACGATAAGGTATAGTAGGCTTTGTGTGATAACAATTATGAATCTTGTCTTTCATAGTACCAAAGTGAATGATTTGTCTTTATCATACTAACCTATCTCACGAAGTTTCGTTAAGTTTTGTGTGATTGAAGTTTTCAAGTTTTGGGTGAGATATCGATATGAAGAGAATAAGGAGTGAAAATACCCTAAGATTGGGGATTCCTAAGGAATACCCAAGGTAATATTCAAGGAAGATCAAAGAAAATAAGCTTGGGGATGCCCCGGAAGGCATCCCCTCTTTCGTCTTCAACATTATCGATAACCTCACTTGGAGCTATATTTTCAGTCGTCACATGATATGTGTTTTTCTTGGAGCGTCATTTTATTTTATTTGTATTTTCCTGATGCTATTTATAATAATGTTTTGCATCTTTTATTTCAATAAAAATACCAAGTATAGCCTTTACCATGCTTATTTTGCATGTCTATATGTGGATGTTTGAAAACAGAAAGTTGCACGCTAGTGCGTGAATTCTTAAGAAAATTCAGAATGTGATACAATGTTTATTTTGTTGCACAATAAGCTATGATAAATTTTCTACAGTATGGTAATTTTTCAGAATTTTTGGATTTAGAGAAGTATGAATCTTCTTGCATTCTTTACAGACTGTCCTGTTTTGGCAGATTGATGTTATGTTTGCATTGTTTGCATATGTTTGCTTGTTTAATGATTCTAGTTGAGGATAGGAGTATTAAATATGCAGAGGCATTTAGTATACAATGCTAAATAATAATTTTAGGGATTTTCTACATTAGAGAATGATAAGGTTTTGCATTGATTTATACTAACTTATCTCACGAGTTTTTGTTGAGTTTTGTGTGGATGAAGTTTTTAAGATTTAGGGAAACCATGATATAAAAGGAATTAAGGAGACACAAAAGATCAAGCTTGGGGATTCCCAAGGCATACCAAGATAATATTCCAAGAAGTTTCAAGCATCTAAGCTAGGGGATGCCCCGATAGGCATCCCACCTTACTTCATCAACAATTATCGGTTAGCCTCGGTTGAGCCTAAGTTTTTGCTTCTTCACATGATGTGTGATGTTCTTGGAATGTCATTTTATTTTGTTTTGCTTGCCGTTTTAATAAAATACTTAGCTCTGCAAGTTTTTAAATAAGAGAGAGTCCTCAAATGGCTACCAATTTATTTAACTACTCGCTTGATCTTCACTTATATCGTTTTGGAGTTTGTCATTTACTCTCCACTGGTATAGCGAGGTGCTATACAAATGGTTTTTAACCCCTTTCTGCGATGGAATTTGGAACCGTCGCCAAGTGAGTGTGGGCAATAGGGGATCCTTCCCACACTACCCAGAAACCGTCGGGGATATGCCCTCCTGGCACACACGCTCGGCAAAATGAGGTCGTGTGCGATCGGCGAGCGATCAAATACGGTTATACATATAGTAGTGCTAAAAATAGAATTGTACATGCAAAATCGTTTCTGGTCGTAAGTACATCCCGCACAGTCAGTCCCCGCTAAACGTTTACATTCGTATGTACATGCCACACAGTCGCTCCAAGGAAAGCGTTTCCATTCGCAGGTACGTCACACACAATTTTCCCCGTTAAATCGTTTGTGATAGCGTTGCCATTGCACACGATATTAACAACTTTATCGTTTACGTTATTAAATGCATCACACACGGTGCATACAAGAAAGTGTGTGGCAAAGGCTGTCCATCACACAAAGATTTTATGTGGTAAACGTTTGCGCAAGGTGGCCTAACACAAACAATTTTCAAGAGAATGTCATCTATGATTGTTCATTAATCCAACACGGTTTATTCCTACAAACTGTGTGTGTTGCCTGAGGTCATCACCCATTTATAGATGTAATTGACATTCATATTAAGCATATAATATATTTCATTTCCATATTAAGAAAGTAGGATTTCATAATTGAAATACATCAAAGTACAACATGATATAGCTTCAACACTCAGCTACCCCATTACACAACTACACCAGCACCAAGTTTCACATGCAACATCTAGAACATTTCAAAATTAGCATCATAGACGGTACATAGACATATGCATCTCATCTGGAAAACTGCTGAAGCGGAAGGCGAATATTAAGCCTTCATTCATGTTGAAGGTCTTTGCAACTTTAGGCCAGTGCATGTGGATGATTGACGTCCTCTTTAGGAACACTTCAATATTGAACCATGGGTGTTGTATGAAAACCTTCCCGTAGGATCGAAAGTATGTCTAGAGGGGGGGGGGGTGATGTGACGCCCCCGATTCAATCGTCAACTAATCATACACGCAAATGTGTACGGTCAAGATCAGGGACTCACGGGAAGATATCACAACACAACTCTAGAAATAAAATAAGTCATACAAGCATCATATTACAAGCCAGGGACCTCGAGGGCTCGAATACAAGAGCTCGATCATAGACAAGTCAGTGGAAACAACAATATATGAGTACATACATAAGTTAATCAAGTTGCCATAAGATGTCTAGCACAAACAGGGATACATATCGAAAGAGGCGCAGACCTCCTGCCTGGTATCCTCCAAAACAACTCCTGGTTGTCGTCAGTGGCCTGCACGTAGTAGTAGGCACCTCCAGAGTAGTAGGAGTCGTTGTCGACGGTGGCGTCTGGCTCCTGGACTCCAACATCTGGTCGCAACAACCGGGTATAGAAAGGGGAAAAAGGGGGAGCAAAGCAACCGTGGGTACTCATCCAAAGTACTCGCAAGCAAGGAGCTACACTACATATGTATGCATTGGTATCAAATGGAAAAGGGTAGCATATGTGGACTGAACTGCAGAATGCCGAAATAAGAGGGGGATAGCTAGTCCTATCGAAGACTACCCTTCTGTCAACCTCCATCTTGAAGCGGCAGAAGAGAGTAGATGGTAAGTTAACCAAGTATCATCGCATAGCATAATCCTACCCGGTGATCCTCCCCTCGTCGCCCTGTGAGAGAGCGATCACTGGGTTGTATCTGGCACTTGGAAGGGTGTGTTTTATTAAGTATCCGGTTCTAGTTGTCATAAGGTCAAGGTACAACTCCAGGTCGTCCTTTTACCGAGGGACATGACTATTCAAATAGATAAACTTCCCTGCAGGGGTGCACCACATTTCCCAACACGCTCGATCCCCTTTGGCCGGACACACTTTCCTGGGTCATGCCCGGCCTCGGAAGATCAACACGTCGCAGCCCCGCCTAGGCACAATAGAGAGGTCAGCACGCCGGTCTAAATCCTATGCGCAAAGGGGTCTGGGCCCATCGCCCATTGCACACATGCATGTTGCGTACGTGGCCGGTGAGCAGACCTAGCAACCTCCATTACAAAGGAAGTTGCGTTACATGGTCCAACCCGGCGCGCGTCGCTCAGTCGCTGACGTCACGAAGGCTTCGGCTGATACCACGACGTCGAGTGCCCATAACTATTCCCGCGTAGTTGGTTAGTGCGTATAGGCCAGTGGCCAGACTCAGATCAAATACCAAGATCTCGTTAAGCGTGTTATTTTGAAGTAACCACGAACGCTGACCAGGGCCAGGCCCACCTCCCTCCTGGGTGGTCTCAACCTGCCCTGTCGCTCCGCCACAAAGATCCACACAGACGGCTGTCGGGAAAGTATGTCCTTTCAGCCCCCAATTTGTGAATCAACCGCGGGTACTCAATGAGCCGACTCGACTTTAGTCACAACATGTATCATGTGTATTATGTATAGTATATACCCGTGATCAACCCCGACGTGATCACGACCCAATAGTATAGCATGGCAGACTAACATGAATGTAGGGCCACTGATGACAAACTAGCATCCTATACTAAGAATTTAGGATTGCAGGTAAGGTATCAACAACTGTAGCAATAATGACAGGCTATGCAACAAAATAGGATTAACGAAAAGCAATAACATGCTACACTACTCTAATGCAAGCAGTAGAGAGAAGAATAGGCGATATCTGGTGATCAAGGGGGGGGGGCTTGCCTGGTTGCTCTGGCAAGTAGCGGTCGTCAACAACATAGTCGACCGGGGCACCAGCAGCGGCGTCAGTCTCGTAGTCTACCGGAGAGAACAGGGGGAAGAAACAATGAATACAATGCAAACAGATGCATATCGATGCATGACATGACAAGTAACGGTGCTAGGTGTGCCCTAACGCAGTAAGAGGTGATACGTCGAAGGGGGAAACATCCGGGAAAGTATCCCCAGTGTTTCACGTTTTTGGATAGATGAACCAGAGGGGAAAAGTTGCATGTTCGCTATGCTAGGGATGTGTGGCGGACGAACGGATTGCGTATCCGGATTAGTCTCGTCGTTCAAAGAAACTTCCATGTACAAAGTTTTTCCATCCGAGCTACGGTTTATTTTATATTAATTTTAAAAGACTTAAATCATTTTTAGCATTTATTTAATTATTTTAAATCAACATTATCCAGAATAGTGCTTGCTGACGTCAGCATCAGGTCAGCAGTCAACGGGGTGTTGACTTAGTCAACTGACGTGTGGGTCCCGACTGTCATTGATTGATTAATTAACTAACAGTTAATTAGGTTAATTAGTGATTAGATTAATCTAATTATGATTAATTAATTAATTTTTTAATTATTATTATTATTTTGATCTTTTTAATCTTTTTTAACGTTCCAGGGAGTGGGCCCCCCTGTCATTGCCCCAAAGGGGCATAGCGGGCTAACGGGCGCAGTTGTGGGGCAGAGCTAGGCGCGGGCGCTGGGCGCCCGATTGGGAGAGGCCATTGGCGCGGCCGCCGACGCCCACGACGTCGACCAGGGGATGCGGCGGAGGCCTGCTGGTGGCGCGGTGCGGCTGCAACGGCAGCCGGAGCAACGGTGGGGTGAAGGCCAGAGGCGCGGTGCAGGGAGGAAAGCGGGCGAAGGGGCGGCCGCGGCGGAGCAGGCGCGCGGCCGTGGGCACGCAGGAGCGCGGCCAGGCATGCGCTGGGTGCAGCAGGGAGAGGGAGCGGCGGGCACGGGCGATGCAGAGGCAGCAGCTAGCGGCAGGCAAGGCCGACGAGGCCGGCGGGCGGCGTGCGTGCGGTCCCGAGCGGTGCGGAGAGGTTGAGCATGAGCGGGAGCGCGGTGACCGTAGGAAGGGAAGACGGGGTCGGACGGGGAGGTCCTCACCGACCCTGTAGTTGTGCGAAGGTATGTTCGGAGGGGGGGGTGAAGATGCGGGGGATGGCGGCATCGGGAGGGGGGCTTCTAGGCCCAGGAACGGGGACGAGGGCGAGGACGATGTAGTTCGGCGGGGAGGCGGCGCCGACGAGGTAGCGGGTGACAAAGTGAACAGCGGCGAGGGTGATCCGGTGGTGGCGGCGAGACGACGCCGGGGACGGGCGCTGGCGTCGGGGACGCGGGGCGGCGCGAGATCGGGCGCAGGCGTCGGGGGCGCAAGGCCGTTGCCCCGATCCAGTCGGGGGAAGGGAAGAAGGGTGCGTGGGGGAAGTGGGTCGGGGGGAGGCTAGGGTTTCGTGGAGTGGGGGGATAAGGAGGCCCGGCTGGGCTTGGTGGGCCGGCCAGTGCGGCGGTCAGCTGGGCCGTTTGGCCCAGCGTGGGACTGCAACTGTTTTTCTTTGTTCTTCTTTTTTTCCATTTTATTTATTTATTTTTGTTTATTTTAATTTTGTATTTCTGTTTTATTTTTAGTATTAATAGCTTTTAGTTTTCTAAAATTATATATGACCAATAGCTAAATTGAGGTTGCAAATTAGCCCACTGCCACAACACAAGTTGGTATTTAAAATATGAAAAAAGTCCATTTTACTCCCTTAAAGAAAATGGGTGGTTCGCATAACCCCCTGAACTTTTTTTCGGTTCAATTAACCCCCTAATCTATCCCAAACCGTTCAAAAATCATCTCTAGGTGGTTTTTTGAGCTCATTTGCTGACATGGACATAGTCAAGGCGGTATTTGACCAGTGGGGTGTGGGGCCCATTCATCAATCGAATCCCCACTCTCCTCCTCGACGCCTAGAGAGCATAATCAACGCTTGGTTTATGCCACCGACGCTGTAGTTCTTAGCCCGCGTGGCCAACACCTCCCCCTCCCCTTCAATCCATGTCCTAGAGCTTCCCCTCGCTCTGCTATACGCTCCTGCCAAAGGACTTTATCCTAGTCACCCTAAATCATCGGCGACTATGTCTTCTTCCCCGCCTCCGGCATTGACTGTCGCCGCCTCGATCTCTTCCTCTGGTGAGCCCCGCTTCTCCTTCTCTGCTTCCTAAGCACTGTGGTGCTCCTCTGAAGCTGACCGGCCCATCAATTTGGAGCTGCGCGTCCCTGAGGAGCTCTCCCCGCATGGCCAAGCTCCAGCCCCCGCTGTTGCTATGGGTGGCGCACTACGCGAGTAGGCTACATAGATGAGGGAGGGAACGGAGAGGCTCCGGAGGAGCAGGGGCTCACCTAGGGGGTGCTGGCATAGGAAGGGGGACCAGAAGTGCACTACAGCGATGCCATGGACGCCGAAGGCGGCAACCGGGGCGCAGGCTTGCGGGGAAGGGGTCGCGGGCCTCACCGAGAACCTGTCTAGAAGGTGTGCGAGGTCGTCTCGCGTCAATGAAGGGGTCGTGGAGGTCGGGGGCGCGCTGGTGATGGCGGATTTTAGCGTGGTGGCTGGCGGCAGTGGTGAGGAAGACGACGATGCCAGGCTCGATCGGGGTTAGCTTGGCACAATGGATTTGGCAGAGTTGAAGAGGGTAACGAGGCAGATGATCCCGACATTTTGGTGTGGCTCTATGCTTCCTCCGGCCACGTGCACGGCGATGGTGGCCGTCGACCGAAGCTCGGGCACTCTCGGGGTGGCTGCAGATGTGGGAGAGAAGGCAGAGGAGGGCCCCACTGGTCAACAACGCTTTGACCTCGTCCATGTCAGCAAAACCACCGGTGCAAACCCACCAATGACGATTTTGAATGGTTTGGGATAGATTAGGGGGTTAAGTGAACCAAAATAAAGTTCAGGGTGTTATGTGAACCACTCATTTTCTTCAAGGGAGTAAAATGGACTTTTTTCTTAAAATATTTAGTTTGCATTTTTATAAATTTCAAAAGGTCGTTTATAATAGGTTTAACTGCTGTTTTATTTATTTTAGTGCATTTGAATACTTTACCGAAGTGTGGTTTCTTCACCATAATTACCTACGCATTATTTGGCACAACCCGAACATTTTAATTTTAATGTTTGAAAACTTTTATCGTTTGACTTAAATTCAAATTTGAATTTGAATCTATTTTGAACTAACGCGATAATAACAACAGTAATCATGGTGACGTGGCATCATTAGTGTGGGATTACTGTAGCCCAATTATCCGGGCGTCACGTATCTCCTCTACTACAAGAAATCTCATCCCGAGATTTAAGAGGTAGAAAAAGGGGGAAAGGTTTGGTAACGAATCTTGCGGGTCTTCTCATTTTGGCTTGCTCTTCTTGAAGAGGTCGATCCATTACTTGAGGTCTTTAGTTCTCTGCTTCAGTTCATCATGATGAAGTCGACATCCTTTCTTCGGGAATTCCATCATACTTACGAAAGAATAAAGGGTGGGTATTCTGGGGGAACGAACCTCTGCAAGGTTGACTATCTGGTCGATAATATCGGGGAAGGTGGCGGAAAGTAAATCTCGAATTGAAACTTACGAAAATATCGAGAGCAAAGTAAGGAGGTATCATGGGAAGTTTCGAGCGGGCAGGTAATCGTTCGACACCTGTTACAGGGCGTTACAGGCGTTCAAAGCAACGGGAATAAGTATTGTGTCTGATACCAGAATTGATGATATCTTGGAAGGTGGCTCGTGAATTACATACGAGACCATGCGCGAGGAATAACCTTGGGAGCAGGGGTGTGTACAGGAGAGTCAGGTTTCGATCCTGTGGAACTATGGGTTATGGGCCCACCATGTGGGTTAAAAGTAGGAAGGGTGATGACGTCTTGCATGATAATGTAAGCAAGGCATGTTAGAGGGGAGCATGTACGATATGTTGGCAACAACATCGGTACCAGGGCGAGGGACGAAGAGAACCATTTTCCTGCTCGTTGAACGAGGCAGACCAATAGGCAAAGTTCTCGTCCATCGGTGGTTACTGGAATGTCATCAACAATAGTAACATGGTCTTACTGACAAAGTTGTACACCGAGGTGTTTACATAAGTAGTGAATTGTTACTGCTTAGGTCATATAGATCACAAGAAAGGTTAAACAAAATAATGGAAAGGAAAAGGTGATCATCATATTAAACAGAACAATGGAAAGGAAAATGTGTTTAAACTCATATTTCAGGGGTATATCCTTCCCAAGGGCAAGCAAAGCATGATATCCATGACGGGATATAACGTAGAAAATCCTTTAGGAAAGGGGAGAGGAATTTCATGCCATTACCCTTACAACGTGTCTGGATAATTGATAAAGAAAATTTAGCATTGTGCTACAAATGTTCCTTTTGAAGAGTGGAGTACCACAGACATGCTTCATGATAGCATTGACATGGTCTTCAAGCAAAGGTCGGGCTTTGGATACACAAAGGATCCATCAGGAACAACTTATAGAATAAGTCTTACAATTTCCTCATGGAAAAATGGTTAACCTTGCTAAAACGGAAGAACTATAACAATAGGTCCTCCGGCCAGGTGTGTTAGGCATGACATCGTCTTATTAGGTCAAAGACCAACATTATAACTCTTGGAAATATGTTCCAACCATCATATCTGACCAAGGTTCAGATCCGATTGGTGTCAGGATACCTGAGACTCGGGATGCCTAAGAAGAAAAGGTGCAACACAAATTGACGAGATGCCATTGTAAGATTCTCGAGAAATGAACTATGGAAGTGAATTCCAAAACAATAGTTCATCATTTAACCAAGGAGAGGATGAGGAGGTGACTGATGGAATCAGCGACAATTCATCGAGGTTTCCAAAAAGATGGATTTCCACAATTATGCGAACAAGGGGATAATATTGGACATACCGAAGTAGATAATGAAGTATGTTCAAGGAAAACGTCCTGGAGTAAACATTGATCAAAACGTGCACCTGGAAGGACGGACTAAGTAGCCCGAACGATGTTAGAATGGTGATTCAATAACCAATAGACTAAGAATCAAGCTATCAACCATTAACTTCAAGCAATAGGGTTGCTACAAGTTTTGAAATTACACATCAAAGTTAAATGGCTCGTATCCCGGTTAGAAACAACACTTGAAAGAATGGTGATGGTGAGAAGTATCACTATACCAAGAATTCTTAAGAGGTGGAGCAATCCTCACCACATCCTTGGCATAAAAGACAATAATACTTCAAGGTAGAATAGAACATAATACAAGCTGGATAGGAAGTTGCATCCATAACATGAACATGTTTGTGATGAGAGGAATGTAATGATGTTGCCGATGGTAACTCAAATTACCTAGGGACGAGGATGGCACTTATCATCATGAATTAGATTGGTATCTTGGAAGGAGTCAAAATGTTGATGATGATCACAAGAAATTTTGTCGAGAGGCTCCACAAAGAAGAAATCGAACATCGACTGCATCAAACAAACGGACTGATGCAGCCAAAGATTGGAATCAAACTTGCTGTTCGACACATAATGATATGGCGAGGTAGATCGACGTAAGCTTAGCTCATCATCGGAAATTGTGCTCCGGGAAGGACAAGGTAGCACAATTAAAATTTAGCACGAGAATGATATAGTCGATCAGTCTAGGAATGACTTGAAGCATTATTAAACTCATAAGCAACAAAAATTACTTAGAGTTATTGAATTGGAGTGCGGAATTGATTCACTTATCGATGTTATTAGTTGACAAACAACCTAGAACCCATGAAGTGACAATGACAGGGAAAAGTAGTACTTCATCAAAGTTCATAAGATGTAGTGCAATGGCATGATACCCTCGAGATACCATGGGTAATACTCGAAGGTAGATCATAATAGAGGTTCGGCAGGCGTATTGATCTGTAGAAGACAAGTGCTTTAACTTTTCCGGGAAATGGGATCAAAGAAGAACAATCATGGTCGGAACCACGGTTCCAAAGGACCAGACATAGATACCAGATGAACTTATTACAAGGGGATTATTATTATTACAAGAAGCTACCATGAAAAGTTCCACATCGGGTCCATGATCATGAACACAAAGTTCAAGGTCGACTCACACTTCTTCAATGCCTAACCTTCCATTCACTTCTCGCTTTCAACAAAGTTGTAATGTTGAAATTTTATCTAGCAAAACACCAGAAGAGTATGACTCGTGAAAAACTCTCATGTTTGCACGAATTAGGGAAGGCATAGGTTCAACCCATAGGGGCATCTCAGGAACAGGTACCACAAACTTAAAGAGTAAATAACTCAAAACTCAAAGGTAGAGCATGGTTGATGCTACCTCTTGAGCACTGTGTTGGTTTTCCCGAAGAGGAAGGGATGATGCAGCAAAGTAGCATAAGTATTTCCCTCAGTTTTTGAGAACCAAGGTATCAATCCAGTAGGAGGCTACGCGCGAGTCCCTCGTACCTGCACAAAACAAATAAATCCTCGCAACCAACACAAATAGGGGTTGTCAATCCCTATAAGGCCACTTACGAGAGTGAGATCTGATAGATATGATAAGATAATATTTTTGGTATTTTTATGATAAAGATGCAAAGTAAAATAAAGGCAAAGTAAATAGCCAAGGAAATAACTAAGTAGTAGGAGATTAATATGATGAAGATAGACCCGGGGGCCATAGGTTTCACCAGTGGCTTCTCTCGAGAGCATAAGTTTCTACGGTGGGTGAACAAATTACTATTGAGCAATTGACAGAATTGAGCATAGTTATGAGAATATCTAGGTATGATCATGTATATAGGTATCACGTCCGAGACAAGTAGACCACCTCCTGCCTGCATCTACTACTATTACTCCGCTCATCGACCGCTATCCAGCATGCATCTAGAGTATTAAGTTAAAAACAGAGTAACGCCTTAAGCAAGATGACATGATGTAGAGGGATAGACTCATGCAATATGAAGAAAACCCCGTATTGTTATCCTCGATGGCAACAATACAATACGTGCCTTGCTGCCCCTACTGTCACTGGGAAAGGACACCGCAAGATTGAACCCAAAGCTAAGCACTTCTCCCATTGCAAGAAAGATCAATCTAGTAGGCCAAACCAAACTGATAATTCGAAGAGACTTTCAAAGATAACCAATCATACATATTTTTTTTAGAGAAGATTCAAATATTATTCATAGATAGACTTGATCATAAACCCACAATTCATCGGTCTCAACAAACACACCGCAAAAAGAAGATTACATCGAATAGTTCTCCACAAGAGAGGGGGAGAACATTGTATTGAGATCCAAAAAGAGAGAAGAAGCCATCTAGCTAATAACTATGGACCCGTAGGTCTAAAATAAACTACTCACACTTCAGCGCAGGGGCTACGGTGTTGATGTAGAATCCCTCCATGATCGATGCCCCCTCCATCGGAGCTCCGGAACAGGCCCCAAGATGGGATCTCGTGGATACAGAAAGTTGCGGTGGTGGAATTAGGTTTTTGGCTCCGTCTCTGATCATTTGGGGGTACGTAGGTATATATAGGAGGAAGGAGTACGTCGGTGGAGCAACAAGGGGCCCACGAGGGTGGAGGGCGCGCCTGGGGTAGGCAGGCGCGCCCCCTACCTTGTGGCCTCCTCTTTTCTTTCTTGACGTAGGGTCCAGGTCTCCCGGATCATAATCTTCCTAAAACAACTATTCTGGGCTGGGCCTCCGGTTAATAGGTTAGTCCCAAAAATAATACAAAAGTGGATAATAAAGCCCAATAATGTCCAAAACAGTAGATAATATAGCATGGAGCAATCAAAAATTATAGATACGTTGGAGACATATCAGTTGACAAAAAGGAGAGGATACAATTTACTAAAGGCATTACGTATCGAAGGAAAGGCTCACAAGGTTATCAATTATGAAGGACATTGTCGGATAAAATCCAAAAGAAGATCCGGTGGTCCACAAGGGATCTGATGTGAGTACCGGTACTCAACTAGAAGACGAAATCATGCAAGGAGACCAGATTATAGAAACAACTGACTAATTCAAGGCTCGGTTGCAAAGGAATTATGAATTCCAAGACAAGGGATCAGAAGCAATGCTCTGATTAGGGATGGATAAGTTGAATAGCCTTAGGGGTACAATGGATGGCAATTTGATTGGTCGTGATCCAGCTCATGTTTAAAATGATGTTTGAGCCGGAAGGACGAAATGAAGGATCTGATTAAGGATTGCGAGCATTCGCAACATATTGATTCAACAGACTCAAACTCATAATGACTAAGGATCCAAATAAGATTACCGGACTTATGAGGTTAATCATAATGCAAGCAAGCAAGAATTTCAAGAGCAATAGGCTGTTGAGGATTTTCGGAGATCGAATGGTATTTTGAAGACTTTTGTGAAATACATGAATCAACTAGGGATGAGCGAATACTCGATAAGTGCGAGAAATTATCCGCAGGGGTATTTAGTGGTAAGAACTGCAAGGCAGTAGGCACAAAGTATTCTGGGAACAACAACGAGTATTTCGGGGTATCTTGTAATAACAAGAGCAACTGGGGAATAAGGTAAGAATGGCAAGTGCATGTAGTTATCTATAGGGGTTGACGGTGGAAGAGAATTGCAAACGCAATGAGCACAAGTTCTCAGGATAACATCAGAGAATATCTTCTGAATCTTCTGGTGCAGCAGGCGATCATCTGTAATAAGGGGCTCTCCGGAAGGAAATAATTACGAGAACCTAGAGTTAGAGTTAGCAACATCTTTTAACCCGAATAGAAGATAGATCAGAGTCCTAGCGTATAGATGAGGAATAAAAGATCCTAATACCACCCAATGGCGACGTGGGCCCATGGGTCGCACAGCTATGTTAGTAAAACAGTTTTCATCGACTAGACTCAACTTCGGCCAAGGAGTGTGGAAAGGGGGATTCCTATAGGCAGTCGGCTCTGATACCAACTTGTGACGCCCCTGATACAATCGCACACTAATCATAAATGCAAACGTGTACGATCAAGATCAGGGACTCACGGGAAGATATCACAACACAACTCTACAAATAAAATAAGTCATACAAGCATCATATTACAAGCCAGGGGCCTCGAGGGCTCGAATAAAAGAGCTCAATCATAGACGAGTTAGTGGAAGCAACAATATCTGAATATAGACATAAGTTAATCAAGTTGCCATAAGATGGCTAGCACAAACAGGGATACATATCGAAAGAGGCGCAGGCCTCCTGACTGGGATCCTCCTAAACTACTCCTGGTCGTCGTCAGCGGCCCGCACGTAGTAGTAGGCACCTCAAGAGTAGTAGGAGTCATCGTCGATGGTGGCGTCTGGCTCCTGGACTCCAATGTATGGTCGCAACAACCGGGTATAGAAAGGGGAAAAGGGGGGAGCAAAGCAACCGTGAGTACTCATCCAAAATACTCGCAAGCAAGGAGCTACACTACATATGTATGCATTGGTATCAAATGGAAAAGGGTAGCATATGTGGACTGAATTGCAGAATGCCAGAATAAGAGGGGGATAGCCAGTCCTATCGAAGACTACCCTTCTGGCAACCTCCATCTTGAAGCAGAAGAAGAGAGTAGATGGTAAGTTAACCAAGTATCATCGCATAGCATAATCCTACCCGGTGATCCTCCCCTCGTCGCCCTGTGAGAGAGCGATCACCGGGTTGTATCTGGCACTTGGAAGGGTGTGTTTTATTAAGTATCCGGTTCTAGTTGTCATAAGGTCAAGGTACAACTCCGGGTCGTCCTTTTACCGAGGGACATGACTATTCGAATAGATAAACTTCCTAGTAGGGGTGCACCACATTTCCCAACACACTCGATCCCCTTTGGCCGGACACACTTTCCTGGGTCATGGCCGGCCTCGGAAGATCAACACGTCGCAGCCCCACCTAGGCACAACAGAGAGGTCAGCACGCCGGTCTAAATTCTATGCACGCAGGGGTCTGGGCCCATCGCCCATTGCAAACATGCACGTTGCGTACGTGGCCGGTGAGCAGACCTAGCAACCTCCATTACAAAGGAAGTTGCGTTACGCGGTCCAACCCAGCGCGCGTCGCTCAGTCGCTGACGTCACAAAGGCTTCGGCTGATACCACGACGTCGAGTGCCCATAACTACTCCCGCGTAGTTGGTTAGTGCGTATAGGCCAGTGGCCAGACTCAGATCAAATACCAAGATCTCGTTAAGCGTGTTATTTTGAAGTAACCATGAACGCCGACCAAGGCCAGGCCCACCTCTCTCCTGGGTGGTCTCAACCTGCCCTGTCGCTCCACCACAAAGATCCACACAAAGGGCCATCAGGAAAGTATGTCCTTTCAGCCCCCAATTTGTGAATCAACCGCGGGTACTCAATGAGCTGACCCGACTTTAGTCACAACATGTATCATGTTTATTATGTATAGTATATACCCGTGATCAACACCCTACGTGATCACGGCCCAGTATAACATGGCAGACTGACAAGAATGTAGGGCAACTGATGAAAAACTAGCATCCTATACTAAGCATTTAGGATTGCAGGTAAGGTATCAACAACTGTAGCAACAATGATAGGCTATGCAACAGAATAGGATTAACGGAAAGCAGTAACATGCTACACTACTCTAATGCAAGCAGTAGAGAGAAGAATAGGCGATATCTGGTGATCAAGGGGGGAGCTTGCCTGGTTGCTCTGGCAAGTAGGGGTCGTCAACAACGTAGTCGGCTGGGGCACCAGCAGCGGTGTCAGTCTCGTAATCTACCGGAGAGAAGAGGGGGAAGAAACAATGAATACAATGCAAACAGGTGCATATCGATGCATGACATGATAAGTAACGGTGCTAGGTGTGCCCTAACACAGTAAGAGGTGATACCGGCGAAGGGGGAAACATCCGGGAAAGTATCCCTGGTGTTTCGCGTTTTCGGATAGATGAACCAAAGGAAAAAAGTTGCGTGTTCGCTATGCTAGGGATGTGCGGCGGACGAACGGGTTGCGTGTCCGGATTCGTCTCGTCGTTCTGAGTAACTTTCATGTACAAAGTTTTTCCATCCGAGCTATGGTTTATTTTATATTAATTTTAAAAGACTTAAATCATTTTTAGCATTTATTTAATAATTTTAAATCAACATTATCCAGAATAGTGCTTGCTAACGTCAGCATGACGTCAGTAGTCAACAGGGTGTTAACTTAGTCAACTGACATGTGGGTCCCGACTGTCATTGATTGATTAATTAACTAATAGTTAATTAGGTTAATTAGTGATTAGATTTATCTAATTATGATTAATTAACTTAATTAATTCTTTAATTAATTAATTAATTATTTTTTTTGATCTTTTTAATCTTTTTTTAACGTTCCAGGGCATGGGCCCCCCCTGTCATTGCCCCAAAGGGGCATAACGGGCTAACATGCGTAGGTCTCGGGCGCGGTTGCGGGGCGGAGCCAGGCGCTGGGCTCCTGATTGGGCGAGGCCATTGGCGCGGCCACCGATGCCCACGATGTCGGCCAGGGGAGGCGACGGAGGCCTGGGGGCGGTGCGGTGAGGCCGCAACGGCAGCCGGAGCAACGACAGGGTGAAGGCCAAAGGCGCGGTGCAGAGAGAAAAGCGGGCGAAGGGGCACGTGCGCGGCCGCGGCACAGTAGGCGGCGCGGCCGTGGGCACGCGAGACCGCGGCCAGGCATGCGCTGGGCGCAGCAGGGAGAGGGAGCGGCGGGCACGAGCGATGCAGAGGCAGCAGCTAGCGGCAGGCAAGGCCGGCGGGCGGTGCGCGCGCGGTCCCTAGCGGTGCGGCGAGGTTGAGCGTGAGCGGGAGCGCGGTGACCATAGGAAGGGAAGACAGGGTCGGACAGAGAGGTCCTCACCGGCCCTGTAGTTGTGCGAAGGTATGTTGGGTGGGATGCGTTTTCGGCAACGATGCGGCGGATGGAGGCGTCGAGGGGGTGGGCAGGCTTCAAGGTCCAGGAACGGGGAGGAGGGCGAGGACGATGCAGTTCGGCGGGGAGGCGGTGTCGACGACGTGGCGGGCAACCCGGCGAACGGCGGTGAGGGTGATCCGGTGGCGGCGGTGAGACGACACCGGGGACGGGCACCGGCGTCGGTGACACGGGGCGGCGCGGGATCGGGTGCAGGCATCGGGGGCGCGAGGCCGTAGCCCCGATCCAGTCGGGGGACGGGAAGAGGGACGAGTGGGGAAGTGGGTCGGGGAGGAGGCTAGGGTTTCGTGGAGTGGGGGGATATGGAGGCCCGGCTGGGCCTGGTGGGCTGGCCAGTGCGGCGGCCAGCTGGGCCGTTTGGCCCAGCGTGGGAGGGGAACTGTTTTTTTGTTCTACTTTTTTTCATTTTATTTACTTATTTTTGTTTGTTTTAATTTTGTATTTCTTTTTTCTTTTTAGTATTAATAGCTTTTAGTTTTCTAAAATTATATATGACCAATACCTAAATTGAGGTTGCAAATTAGCCCACTGCCACAACACAAGTTGGTATTTAAAATATTTAGTTCGCATTTTTATAAATTTCAAAAGGTCATTTATAATAGGTTTAGGTGCTGTTTTATTTATTTTAGTGCATTTGAATACTTTACTGAAGTGTGGTTTCTTCACCATAATTACATACGCATTATTTGGCACAACCCGAACATTTTAATTTTAATGTTTGAAAACTTTTATCGTTTGACTTAAATTCAAATTTGAATTTGAATCTGTTTTGAACTAACACGATAATAACAACAGTAATCGTGGTGACGTGGCATCATTAATGTGGGATTATTGTAGCCTAATTATCCAGGCGTCACAAATCTCCTCTACTACAAGAAATCTCGTCCCGAGATTTAAGAGGTAGAAAATGGGGGAAAGGTTTGGTAACGAATCTAGCGGGTCTTCTCATTCTGGCTTGCTCTTCTCGACCAAATAAAAATCTAGCCTTTTCCCAATTTTAAGTATTGGCAGATTTTAGCAACTTAGCACTAGTCAAGCAATCAACCTACACATGCAAGTCTAAGAGTATAGCAGCGGAATGTAAAACATTGCACATGAAGGTAAAGGGAGGAGTTTGGAGGGAGAAAACACAATGTAGACATGGAGATTTTTGGCATGGTTCCGATAGGTGGTGCTATCGTACATCCATGTTGGTGGAGACTTCAACCCACGAAAGGTAACGGCTGCGCGAGTCCACGGAGGGCTCCCTCCAGAAAGGGTCCACGAAGAAGCAACCTTGTCTATCCCACCATGGCCATCGCCCATGAAGGACATGCCTCACTAGGGTAGATCTTCACGAAGTATGCGATCTCCTTGCTCGTACAAACTCCTTGGTTGAACTCCACAATCTTGACGGAGGCTCCCAAGTGACAACTAACCAATCTTGGAGACACCACTCTCTAAAAGGTAATAAATGGTGTGTTCATGATGAACTCCTTGCTCTTGTGCTTCAAATGACAGTCTCCCCAACACTCAACTCTCTCACACTGATTTGGATTTGGTGGAAATATGATTTGAGTGGAAAGCAACTTGGAGAAGGCTAGATATCAAGATTCGTATGATTGAAATGGAATATCTTGGTCTCAACACATGAGTAGGTGGCTCTCTCTCAGAAAATGAATGTTGGAAGTATAGGCATGTTCTGATGGCTCTCTCCACGAAGGAAGAGTGGGTGGAGGGGTATATATAGCCTCCACACAAAATATAACCGTTACACACAAATCACCAAACTCGGTGGGACCAAATCATGAAACTCGGTCAGACCGATTTAGTTCAAAATGTGAACGTTAGGATTTTCGGTGGGACCAACATGTCAACTCGGTGGGACCAGTTTCATTAGGGTTAGGGCATAACGTAATCTCGGTGAGGCCGATTACACAAACTCGATGGGACCAATTTTGGTAATAAGCTAACCAAGGAGTTGGTCAGGCAAACTCGATGGGACCGATTCGCTCATCTCGGTGAGACAGAAACATTACGAAGGGAAATAGAGAGTTTGCATTGCGAACTCGGTGGGACGGATCACTCATCTCGGTTGGACCGAAACATTATGAAGGGAAACAGAGAGTTTGCAATCCCATCTCGATGAGACCGAGATCCCTATCAGTGAGAGCGAACTAGGGTTTGTGGCAGTGGCTATGTCAAGAGAACTCGGTGGCGTCGGATGGAATGTTTCGGTGGGGCCGAGTTTGACTTTTTGTTTGGGACATATGTGGATATGAGAAAGTGGTTGAGGGTTTTTGGAGCATATCACTAAGCATTTTGAGCAAGCAACCCATTAAGCAACACCTCAACCCCTTTTAATAGTATTGGCTTTTCCTATGGACTCAATGTGATCTTGGATGACTAAAAGTAAAATGTAGAGTCTTGAGCTTTAGAGCTTGAGCCAATCTTTTGTCCTTAGCATTTTGAGGGGTCCACATTTCTAATCCATGCCATGCCAATCATTGAGCTTTCCTGAAATATTTATCTTGAAATAGCATTAGCTCAATTAACTATATGTTGTTAATAATTACCAAAACCACCTAGGGATAGTTGCACTTTCAATCTCCCCCTTTTTGGTAATTGATGACAACATATAGATCAAAGCTTCGAAAAATGATCACAAGATTGAAATACATCGTCGCTTTGAGAAGTAGGTGATAAGCAAGATCTCCCCCTAAATTTGTGCATTATTTAAAATATGCTTTTTAATGCAAATGCACAATCGATTAGGATCATGGGTTACTCTTCCATGTCACATACATCTTGGTGGAGTGCTCAAAATGATAGAAATTAAAAGCATACACTCATCACCAAGCAAAGTGAATGATCATATATGGGATACAAGAGATAATATCATCCAAGCAAGCATTATGGTAGCATATGATCAAACACATGATCAAACAAGTATCTCACACAGACATAAAAGTATCAACCAAGCACACAATAAAGTTCAACCAAAATCAAGAGAGACAAAGAAGCAAAACACTCTCTCTCGAAGCCTATGATCTATACATTTCTCCCCCTTTGGAAACAAGTTCCCAAAAAGATTGAAAATGCATACTGCTATGCGTCTCTCAGGCTCAGTCTTCGGGAGGTGGTGTAGAGAGAACTCCAAGGACGAAGGCATCTGTTGATGTAGTTGGAGGTGGTGGAGTGGGTGCTGGAGGTGGCACTGAAGCTGTAGCTGCTGGTGCTGACAATGTAGCTCTAGAATGTGTTACTAGCACTGCAGCAGACCTCTGACCTCGTGGCACACGCTGAAAAGCATCTGTAGTTGCCTTTCCTCTCCTCTCCTCAGCTTCCTCCTGGAGCTGGTCAACAATTGTTTGTATCTCAGCGACCTTCAGATCAAGATCATATAATTTTGTCTCAACAATCCTCTCCAAGCTCTTTTCCATAAGAGGGTAGGACAAAAGATGTCATGCAAGTTCTTTTCCATAAGCACGTATGACTATATTCGGAATACATGCCTACATTACATTGATGAATTGGAGCTAGTTCTGTGTCACCCTATGTTATGATTGTTACATGATGAACTGCATCCGGCATAATTATCCATTACTGATCCGATGCCTACGAGCTTTCCATATACTGGTTTACGCTTATTTACTTCCCCATTGCTATTGTTACAATCACTACAAAATACCAAAAACATTACTTTGCTTTCATTACTCTTTTGTTACCATTACCACCACTATCATATTACTTTGCTACTAAACACTTTGCTGCAGATACTAAGTTTCTAGGTGTGGTTGAATTGACAACTCAGCTACTAATACTTGAGAATATTCTTTGGCTCCCCTTGTGTCGAATCAATAAATTTGGGTTGAATACTCTACCCTCGAAAGCTGTTGCGATCCCCTATACTTGTGGGTTATCAAGACTAATTTCTGGCGCCGTTGCCGGGGAGCATAGCTCTATTCTTTGAGTCACTTGGGATTTATATCCGCTGGACACTATGAAGAACTTGAAAGACGCTAAGAGAACAATTTATCCCTCAACTACGAGGGGAGGTAAGGAACTGCCATCTAGCTCTGCACTTGATTCACCTTCTGTTATGAGTAAGCTTGCCACACCTAAACCTGCTTCTGCTATTCGTTCTGATATGTTGCATGCTATTGATGATGCCACTTCTGCTATGCATGATACTTATGATGAAACTACCTCTATGCCTGATACTACTATGCCACTTAGTGATTTTCTCGATGAACAACTTGCTGGGGCTAGAGAAATTGAAAATATGGAATCTGATTATGATGATGAAAGTGATGATGAAGAATCACTTGTTATTCGTGAGGGTATTTATTTGATCAAGAAGCTTCTTTAGCTATTTTAGCTTGCAAAGATAGATATGAACTCAAAATGTTATTAGCTAAATGGAATAAGCAATCTCCAAATGCTAGGATGAAACCTGACCCTGCTTTTGCTACTTCACCTATCTGTGTTACTGATAAGGATTATGAATTCTCTGTTGATCCTGATATAATTACTTTGGTTGAATCTGATCTTTTCATGGCTATGAATCTGAAACTGTTGTGGCACATCTTACTAAATTAAATGATATAGCCACTCTGTTCACTAATGATGAGAGATCTCGCTACTTTTATATCCTCAAAATATTTTCATTCTCATTAAAGGGTGATGCTAAGATATGGTTTAATTCTCTTGATCCTGGTTGTGTGTGTAGTCCCCAGGATATGATCTATTACTTCTCTGCTAAATATTTCCCTGCTCATAAGAAACAAGCTGCTTTAAAGGAAATATACAACTTTGTGCAAATTAAAGAAGAGAGTCTCCCACAAGCTTGGGGGAGGCTTCTCAAGTTACTTAATGCTTTGCCTGATCATCCTCTTAATAAAAATGAAATACTTGATATCTTTTATAACGGACTAACTGATGCTTCCAGAGATTACCTGGATAGTTGTGCTGGTTCTCTTTTCAGGGAAAGAACACCGGATGAAGCTGAAATCTTATTGAACAATATGTTGACAAATGAAAATAATTGGGCACCTCCTGAACCAACTCCTACTCCAATTAATGAGCCTATTCCTAAACCAATTCCGAAGAAGAGAGGTGTTCTATTTCTCAGTCCCGAAGATATGCAAGAGACAAAGAAATCTATGAAAGAAAAAGGTATTAAAGGTGAAGATGTTAAGAATTTACCTCCTATTGAAGAAATACATGGTCTTATTTTACCGCCTATTGAAGAAACATATGATCTTAATCCTTTATTTATTGAAGAACCTCCAGACCTCGATAACCCGACACAGGTAGTCAAGGTAAATTCTCTCTATAGATATGATAAAGCTGAAATCCCTCCTACTAAAATTGCTAGTCAGTGCTTGGATGAGTTCGATAATTTTATGTTTAAGCAAGAAGACTTCAATGCTTATTTTGGTAGACAATTAAAACAAGATGCCGATATGATTAAATACTTGGGTGATTATATGGCTAATATTAGAGGTGAACTTAAACTTGTTAGCAAACATGCTTCTATGGTTACCACTCAAGTAGAACAATTACTTAAAGCTCAAAAAGAATTGCTCGATGAGATGAATAGTAAGAAAAATGATTATGCTGTTAGAGTGGCTACTAGAACTGGTAGAATGACTCAGGAACCGTTGTATCCTGAAGGCCACCCTAAGAGAATTGAGCAAGATTCTCAGAGAAATAAAATTCATGCACCTAGTTCTTCTAAAAAGAAGAAAAAGAAAAATGATAGGACTGTGCAAAATTCTAGTGAACGTATTGCCGAACCACCTGATAATCCAAATGATATTTCTATTTTTGATGCTGAAACACAATCTGGTAATGAACCTGAAACTAGTGATAATGTTAATAATAATGTCCATGATGATGCTCAACCTAGTAATGATAATGATATAGAAATTGAACCTGCTGTTGATCTTGATAACCCACAATCAAAGAATCAACATTATGATAAGAAAGACTTTGTTGCTAGGAAACATGGTAAAGAAAGAGAACCTTGGTGAGGGAGTCCTTGATTAGGGGGTCTCCGGACAGCCGGACTATATCCTTTGGCCGTACTGTTAGACTATGAAGATGCAAGATTGAAGACTTCGTCTCATGTCCGGATAGGACTCTACTTGGTGTGGAAGGCAAGCTAGGCAATACGAATATGTATATCTCCTCCTTTGTAACCGACCTTGTGTAACCCTAGCCCTTTCCGGTGTGTATATAAACTGGAGGGTTTTAGTCCGTAGGACAACATACAATCATACCATAGGGTAGCTTCTAGGGTTTAGCCTCTCTAATCTCGTGGTAGATCTACTCTTGTACTACCCATATCATCAATATTAATCAAGCAGGATGTAGGGTTTTACCACCATCAAGAGGGCCCGAACCTGGGTAAAACATCGTGTCCCCTACCTCCTGTTACCATCCGCCTTCCTTAGACGCACAGTTCGGGACCCCCTACCCGAGATCCGCCGGTTTTGACACCGACATTGGTGCTTTCATTGAGAGTTCCTCTGTGTCATCGCCGTTAGGCTTGATGGCTCCTACGATCATCGATATCGATGCAGTCTACCGTGAGACTTTTCTTCCCGGACAGACTTTTGTATTCGGCAGCTTCGCACTGCGGGCCAACTCGCTTGGCCATCTGGAGCAGATCGAAGGTTACGCCCCTGGCCACCAGGTCAGGTTTGGAAGCTTAAACTACACGGTCGATATCCGCGGAGACTTGATCTTCGACGGATTCGAGCCCCTGTCTTGTGCGTCACACGGTCATGATGAGTATGATTTAGCTCTATCATCGGAAAGTGTTCAGGAGATCGCATCAGCGGCCGCTCCGACCCTCAATTTGGAGGCAGTTGCGCCATCCATGGACGGGTGGATGGACCCCGCCACGGAGGCCTTATCCTCGGCGGCGATCGAGCCAAACATCGACCTTACCCTGCATGAGAGCCGTGTTGTCAAACTGCCAGATCCTTCTCGGGCCACGGACTCTGAACCGCCTGCGCCCGTTCCTAGCGAATCCGATTGGGCGCCGATCATGGAGTTTACCTCCGCGGATACTTTTCAGCACTCTCCCTTTGGCGACATACTGAACTCATTGAGGTCTCTCTCCTTGTTAGGAGGATCCTGGCCGAACTACGTCCGACAGGACTGGGATGCGGAGGACGAAGAAATTCACCGACCACCCACCACCCACTTAGTAGCCACTGTCGACGATTTAACCGACACGCTCGACTTCGACTCCGAAGACATCGACGGTATGGACGCCGATGCAGAAGACGAACAGGAACCACTGCCCATAGGGCACTGGACGCCCACTTCATCACATGACGTATACATGGTGGACACACCAAAAGAAAACGAGATGAGGAATGGAAGGACTCAACGAAGGATTGTCCCCTCGAGAAGCAGTCAAAGCGGCGGCGTAAGCGCCACCTCAAATCCCGCCTCGGCAGAAACAACGATCATATAGACCCAACGTTAGAGCAGGGTGAACAAACACCGGACGACGGCAACACGGAGAATCAAACGGAACAACCCGACTTTGTCAAAGATAATAATCCGGACGACATCACACCGGACAGACACCCAGAGCAACAGAATGCCCATCAAAGGCTTGTCGCCACCGCGAGGAGTCTAAAAAAGCAGAAGCAAAGGCTCAAGGCTGCGCAAGACGGGGACATTTTGTTTTTGCCACTCTAGATTTTGCCAATTTTCCTTATGCCACTCTAGATTTTGACATTTCACTTTTGCCACTCTTAGCTTTTGACAATTATCACAATTGACATTCTGTGGCAAAAGCAAAATAATTTTATTTCATTTTTGCCACTCTTAGCTTTTGAAATGTATCACAATTGCCACTCTGGAAATTTTGCTTTTGCCATGGAAATGGCAATTGTGATAATTGTCAAAAACTAAGAGTGGCAAAAGTGAAATGTCAAAATCTGGAGTGGCATAAGGAAAATTGGCAAAATCTAGAGTGGCAAAAACAAAAGTTTCCCGCGCAAGACACACTCAGAATCAAATGGAGTAAAGTACTCAACACAGCGGCGAAGTACGGCGGTAATCGCCACACCAAGAGCTACCCGAAGCGGAAGTTGCTACCTGAATTCGGTGAGGAGGCCTTAGATCCCCCGCAACCAAAAATTAAAATGGCCATTCGGCCGGATAGACGACCTCACGACCAACATAAAGCAGAAAACCATGCCGCACATAAGCCAATACGCGACACATGCGAGGGCTCGCATCAAAAGGACGGCGCAACTAGATCCATTTATGGACCACGCAAGCGCGCTCCAGCATACCATGCAACACAACAAACATCCGAACACCACGACACACCCAGATACAGGGGTGCCACACACCCCCTATGTTTCACCGACGAGGTGCTGGACCATGAATTTCCAGAGGGATTTAAACCCGTAAACATAGAGGCATACGACAGAACAACAGACCCTGGGGTCTAGATTGAGGACTATATCCTCCATATCCATATGGCTCGAGGAGATGATCTCCATGCCATCAAGTACTTACCCCTCAAGCTCAAGGGACTAGCTCGGCACTGGCTTAAAAGCCTCCCTGAAATCTCCATTGGAAGCTGGGAAGAGCTTGAAGACGCTTTTCGGGTGAATTTTCAAGGGACTTATGTCCGACCTCTGGATGCGGACGATTTGAGTCATATAACTCAACAGCCCGGAGAGTCAGCCCGAAAGCTTTGGAACAAGTTTCTTACTAAAAAGAACCAAATAGTCGACTGTCCGAACGCCGAAGCCTTGGCAGCCTTTAAGCACAGCGTCCAAGACGAATGGCTTGCCAGACACCTCGGCCAAGAAAAGCCAAGAACAATGGCAACATTAACAAGCCTCATGACCCTCTTTTGCGCGGACGAGGACAGCTGGCTAGCCCAATGCAGCACCAGCGACCCAAGTACGTCCGAAGTTAGAGACGGAAACGGGAAATCACGACGCAGCAAAAATAATAAGCGCCGGAATAAAGAAGACAGCCCGAAGAGCACGGCGGTAAACGCCGTATTCAGAAGCTCTCGGCCAGGTCAACAAAAGCCGCCCTCTAAAGGCGCCAGAGATGAACTGTCCAGCTTAAACAAAATTCTGGACCAAATATGTCAGATCCATAGTACCCCCGATAAACCTGCAAATCATACCCACAGAGAATGTTGGGTCTTCAAGCAGTCCGGCAAGCTCAACGCCGAACATAAGGGGCAGGATACACCAAGCGAAGACGAGGATGAGCCTCGCACGCAAAACACTGGGGAACAGAAGAAATTTCCACCAGAAGTCAAAACAGTAAACGTGTTACACGTGATAAAGGGGAGAAACAAATCGGCACTACCAGATAAACATGCCCAAGGGCCTATCACCATGGAATTCTGCCACTAGCCGTGTCAGCCAATCACCTTCGACCATCAGGATTACTTAGCAAGTATTCGGAACGCAGGATGGGCTGCCTTGGTATTAGACCCAATAATTGACGGATACCACTTCACACGAGTCCTGATGGACGGTGGCAGCAGCTTAAACCTGATATATCAGGACACAATCCGCAAAATGGGGATAGACCCAATGAAAATTTGCTGCAGCAATACTACCTTTAGAGGAATAACGCCAGGCCTAGGGGCTCATTGCACGGGCTCCCTGCTACTCGAAGTTGTATTCGGTTTCCCCGACAACTTCCGTAGCGCAAATTTAACCTTCCACATTGCTCCGTTCCAAAGTGGCCATCAAGCACTACTTGGACGTGAAGCTTTCGCTCGCTTTAACGCAATGCCGCATTACGCTTCCCTCACGCTTAAGATGCTCGGTCCACATGGCATCATTACAGTAAATGGAAATATTGAGCGATCCCTGCGCGCCGAAGAGAGTGCGGCTGCCTTGACAGCCGCACACTAAAACGGCCTCACCAACTAAAGCATTTGATAGGTCGTAAAGACCACGGACATGGTTAGACGAGTCCGACGCAGCTATATGTAATTCATACAGGTTTGATGACCACACCCCTATCACAAATACAAGGGGCTCAATGCGCGTAGACAAGTGGCAATTTTTACTCATCTTGAACTATACATGGTTTCTTTAAACCTACTTTTTTTGCACGACAATTTTCACCTAAGTTCCTCTCTTTTTCAGATGATCATCGTGCTACACCCGTCCAGAATATGGCACAACGGAGACACATGCGCAGACGTGCAGCAGGGACATGTTCAAAGGATTCTTTTTAGATTAAGACCCTGCGTCAACCTTTTTTACTATCTCTTGTTGATACACATCCCCCGGATTCTCAGTACAATTGAGAAGGATGCTGACGTCTTGGCATGTGGCCACGCCAGAACAATGCACGTACCTGGATACTCGGGGCTTCTTACAAAGGGCACTGTTTAGGCTCGGTTCACACCATAAAGACTGAATACCTTAGGGAGTGTTCAGCGTCGCGAGTTTGGCCTTATATGCATCAGCTCCGAATCATGTCTTTGGTCAAATGTTGGGTTTGCCCGGCTCCTGTGTTTTGGTGCCTTACGTTCCGCTCTATCGGCTAAGGCAGCACCAGGAGAACTACTGCGATTGTGCCCTAGTTCATCCAGACGAGCACCTGAGTAGAGAAAGCCGAAAACTGACTGTCATGATATAGTGCGAGACTGGTCAACCACTCGATGACCTATCAGAATCTTAGAATTCCTCCGCCTTAACGAAGGGCCATTTCCCGGCCGGGCATGTACGCACCCTGAATTCGGGTGAGTGCGGAGGCACCAGGGGAAATATAGTAGCCCCACTGTCAAACTCCTATGGCTAAGTGAAAGTGTTAAAGCATTATAGTCCGGTTGCCTAGTTCGTTGCGCTATCACCTCCTTATTAGGACCAAGATGTTGGATTAAGTGTGAATAGCGTCTTCTGCGAACACCCCTGCATTATATGCGTGGGGGCTAAAGCCGACGACTGCAATATTTTAGGTTATACACATGTATACATAAACGGCCGCACATGAGGCATCACAATACTTTTGGGCACAAGTATAAATATAGCCTAGATAAATTCAATAAAACATTGTTTTTACAATGGGAATACATGTCACTCAAACATAATATTCTTCGAGCACTAGGCCTCTATCAAACGAGCACCCTCAAGAACTTCTTCAAAATAGTGCTCGGCAACCACTCGGCCTATGGCCGAACCATGCGCCGCGACAGTGGTAGCATCCATCTCTGCCCAGTATGCTTTGACACGGGCAAGGGCCATCCGCGAGCCTTCTATGCACATCGACCTCTTCATCGGGTTGATGCGCGGCACCGCACCAAGGAACTGCTGCACTAAGCTGAAATAGCTGTTCGGCTTCGGCTTTTCCGGCCAAAGATGATCTACGACGGACCTCATGGCAAGTCCGGACAACCTATTGAGTTTGGCCCATTAGGCTAGCTGATCAGTCAATGGAAGCAGACACTCTGGAACGTTAAACTGCGACCAGAACAGCTTGTCCACTTCACGATCTGTTTGATCTCGGAAGTATTCGGCTGCATCGACCGCACTCGCCGCCAAGTCCAGATATGCGTCTGCTGAACTCCACAGCCAATCCAGAGGAGCATACCGCGGATCTTCGAACTTCCTCCGCAGCAAAAAGGGCTTCCCAACCACAATATCACAGGCTTCACGCAGATCCTCCTTCTTCACTCTCATGGCAGAGCGGGTGTCTTTGGTCGCCATCGTGGCCTTTTCAAGGTCCATTGCCTTCGCTCGGTTCTCTTCTTCAAGGAACTGGCAACGGTTGGCAATGTCTTTTAACTTTACGACCATCTTGGCCATCTTCTCTTTGCTCTTTCAATGCGCGGCCTTCTCGGCTCTTAACTCTTCGGCCGCCTTCAAAGCAGCCGCATTACTACTTCTTGCTTGTTCTTTGGCTCGGGCAAGTTCCGCCCGAAGGGTTTCCACGGTGGCAGCTCCATCTGCAGTCACAAAATATTAAAGATACTAGCATCACGCTGCTCTTACTATGTGGCATTCACCAAAAAATATCACTTACCCTGTGCCTCGTCAAGCCTCTTTTTAACCAGCTCAATCTCGGCATCTGCCGCATCCAGTTGCCACTTCAATTCGGCAAACTCATGAGTCCGGCTAGCCACCGTAGCTCCCACTACCTGCACATTAAAGCGGTATGGTTATTACCTGGGACTACGATCCTTTGCTTGTCGCCGTACTCGGTGACAACCAAAGTCTCAGGGGCTACTATCTACACAGGGCACACGTAAAAATGTGCGGTACTATTACAAAGGTATATCATCTCACGTACCTCAAAGCCCGTTAGTAGACACATAAAGGCTTCATGCAACCCGCTTTCGGTGGACGAAATCCTTTCCATCACCGTACTCATTAACGTACGGTGTTCTTCTGAGATGGCCGCTTGCTCCAATAGCTCCCTCAAAACGTCCGACCGCATACCAGACGGTGCCGCACTCTTTTGTTTTCTCTCTTCAAGAGCCGGACGCTGGGGACTTCGGGTGACTATAGGATTATCTTCTGGCCTCACCGGATCCGGAGAGGCCCTCCGTGACGACACTTCAAGGTCGCCCGCTTCTTGAGCGGGGGAGTCCGGGGGAGCCGTTTTGCTCTCCATCTCCGGAAGAAGATCCCCTGAAGACGAGCTCTGTTGAGAAGGGCTAAGATCCGAACTGCAAGATAAATTCTTCGGTTATTTTCCTTAGAGGTAAGGTAGTATATCTTCACTATTAAAGTACCTTTTTGATTACTTACAGCTCGTTAGAGGGCAGATCCCCGTGTGGACTTTGTGCGGCAAGAGCACCCTCCAAGGTAGGACCCTCTGGTGGAGATTTCTTCTCCCGTTTGGAAACCTTGGTTTCCGGATCTTCAGAGGTAGTCCTCTTCCTTCCCCGGGGTGAGAGAATGTCAGATTCCTCCCCTTGGTTATCCTCCCTCACGGAGGCGCCCGTTCCCTCGGTCGGAATAGGTAGCAGTGGAGGCCTGCTTTCGCCCTCTTTATTCCCCCCTTTATCTTCCTTTGAGGGCTCCGGGCAAGGTGGTAACTCGAGCATCTTTTCCAGCACCAGATTTTCCAAACCCTCAGGAAGGGGGGCCGAACACCGAATCATCTTCGCCTTCGTTAGCCAGTCCTGGTCGAAGAGCGACTTCTCAGAATGACGTCATGATAAATGAAAGACGGGGTGTTCGGCTAGAGGATTACTTACCTGGTCGGCGGTGCGGTTGCTGCTCAAGCCCACGTCCTCGGTAGTATCCAGACACTCTACTTGAGGTCCGAAGAATGATTTATACATCTCCTCGTGCGTCAAGCCGAGGAAATTCTAAATAGCGCGCGGTCCTTCTGGGTTGAATTCCCACAAGTGAAGGGGCCGCCGTTTGCAAGGCTGGACTCGACGAACCAGCATGACTTGCATTACCATAACCAAATTAAAATCTCCCTCGAAGAGATCCCGGATGCAGCTCTGCAATATGGGCACATCCTTGGCTGGACCCCAGCTCAGTCCCCTGCTAATCCATGACATCAGTTGTGGTGGAGGGCCCGAGCGAAAGGCGGGGGAAGCTACCCACTTGGCGCTTCTGGGAGCGGTGATGTAGAACCACTCCCGTTGCCATAATCCGGACACCTCTGGAAAGGAACCTTTTGGCCAGGGAGCTCAGGCAATCTTGCTTATTACTGCTCCTTCGCACGCTACATACTGTCCCTCAACTATCTTCGGCTTCACATCAAAGGTCTTGAGCCACAGGCCGAAGTGAGGGGTAGTGCGGAGGAAGGCCTCACATACGACAATAAAATGCCGAGATGTGGAGAAAAGAATCCGGGGCTAGATTGTGAAAATCAAGCCCGTAATTGAACATCAAGCCCCTTATGAATGGATCCAAAGCGAGGCCTAGTCCTCGGAGGAAGTGGGAGATGAACACGACATCTTCGTTGGGTTCAGGAGTAGGGATGACCTGCCCTCGGGCGGGCAGCCGATGTGAGACTTCGGCGGTCAGGTACCTTGCCTCCCTTAATTTCTTGATATCCTCTTCCGTGACGGAGGAGGGCATCCACCGGCCCTGAAGGCTGGATCCGGACATGATTGAAGGTCTGAAGCACCTGACCTAGGCTTTGGGTGTTAGAACTCGAGGCGGGGGAAGGATTCGATTGAGCACCGGAGGAAAAAAGTAAAAGCCTTGTCCCTTTATAAAGAGGGTGAATATGAAGCGTCCTCCCCGTGGCCGTTTGGGACTTGCCTAAAATCTAGGAGTCCTAGGCACGGTTGGGTTACCCATGTCCATATTGATGAGAATCCCGTAATAAGGGTAACACGATCTCTGCTTTGACAAGACATGTGAAGAAACTGCCTCGCGTTATGTGCGGGGCTAGTTAACAGAAATGGTTCGAATAATTACCGGGCCATGGCATAATGTCATGTTGCCAAAATGTGTCAGCAGATTAGATTTGTGGAAATATTATTCTCTCTGTGGTGGTATGTGGAACTTATTTTGTAGAGTCGGACACTATCCTTGTGTTCAAATTTTTCCGTGGTGTATGCGGAGGAGGAACCCGCCTTGCAATGCCAAAGACAATACTGCGCGCCGGACTCATCGTCATTGAAGCCTGGTTCAGGGGCTACTAAGGGAGTCCTGGATTAGGGGGTCTCCGGACAGCCAGACTATATCCTTTGGCCGGACTGTTAGACTATGAAGATGCAAGATTGAAGACTTCGTCTCATGTCCGGATAGGACTCTACTTGGCGTGGAAGGCAAGCTAGGCAATACGGATATGTATATCTCCTCCTTTTTAACCGACCTTGTGTAACCCTAGCCCTTTCCGGTGTCTATATAAACCTGAGGGTTTTAGTCCGTAGGACAACATACAATCATACCATAGGCTAGCTTCTAGGGTTTAGCCTCTCTGATCTCGTGATAGATCTACTCTTGTACTACCCATATCATCAATATTAATCAAGCAGGACGTAGGGTTTTACCTCCATCAAGAGGGCCCGAACTTGGGTGAAACATCGTGTCCCCTGCCTCCTGTTACCATCCGCCTTAGACGCACAGTTCGGGACCCCCTACCCGAGATCCGCCGGTTTTGACACCGACACTTGGGTTCAGAAACCCATGCCTTTTCCTCCCAAACCATCCAAGAAAAAGGATGATGAGGATTTTGAGCGCTTTGCTAAAATGATTAGACCTATCTTTTTGCGTATGCGATTGACTGATATGCTCAAAATGATTCCTTATGCTAAGTACATGAAAGATATTGTTTCAAATAAAAGAAAGATAACAGAAGCTGAAATTTCCACCATGCTTGCTAATTATACTTTTAAGGGAGGAATACCAAAGAAACTTGGAGATCCAGGAGTACCTACTATACCATGCTCCATTAAAAGAAACTATGTTAAAATTGCTTTATGTGATCTTGGAGCCGGTGTTAGTGTTATGCCTCTCTCTTTATATCGTAGACTTGACTTGAATAAGTTGACACCTACTGAAATATCTTTGCAAATGGCTGATAAATCAACTGCTATACGTGTCGACATTTGTGAGGATGTGCCTGTTGTGGTTGCAAATGTTACTATTTTAACGGACTTTGATATTCTTGATATTCCCGAGGACGATAGTATGTCTATTATTCTTGTAAGACCTTTTCTTAATACTTCAGGGGCTGTTATTGGTTGCAACAAAGGCAATGTCACTTTTCATGTTAATGGTAATGAGCATACGGTACACTTTCCGAGGAAACAACCTCAAGTTCATAGTATCAATTCTATCGGAAAATTCCATCGATTATATTTGGAGGTTTTGAATTTCCTCTTCCTACTGTCAAGAAGAAATATGATATACTTATTATTGGGGATGTGCATATCCCCGTTGAGGTAACCTAGTGTTATTCGAAATTTCTCCGGTTTCATGTTAATCGGAATGAGTTTGTTTACAAGACTTGATCAACCTTGTTAGTGGATTCCTTTTGATGAGCATGAGATGGATGAAACTAGAAGCACAACCTTCTGTAACCTCTCTATACTTTCTGTTATTTAGTTGAAATAAAGTAAAAATAGTATTTTTCTGTCTGTTTCCTGACTTATCCGTGCAATATAAAAATATCCCAAAAATAAAAGTCCTCAGAATGACATGCCAATTTAATATGATTTTTTCGGGAATATTTGAGGATTTATGGTGCAAAAATTACCGCGGGGGGAGCTGCCACCTGGCCACGAGGGTGGAGGGCGAGCCCCCCTGCCTCGTGGGCCCATGGTGGCTCTCCTCCACTTATTCCCGCACCCATCCTCTTCTTCTTCCTCCCACAGACACGAAAAACCAACTCAAGCACGAGTTCCAGCCCTCTTTGCTGCCATTTTTGATCTCCTTGCTGAAAGCACCTCTCACAAAACTGCTTGGGGAGATTGTTCCTTGGTATGTGACTCCTCCATTGGTCTAATTAGTTTTTGTTCTAGTGCTTTATTCATTGCAAATTTTTGCTGCTTAGGTGACCCTGTTCTTGAGCTTGTATGTCAAATTTATATGGTTAAAAGTAGTTTTGATGCATGATATAGGCCCTAGGCACTTGTAGGAGTAGTTGCTATCAATATTATTAAGTTTGGTTTACTTTTATTTTGAAGTTACTAAAAAACTTTAGAATTTTTCAGAGGAAGAAAAATGCTTAGGAAGGTGGTTCCTCAAAGAAGTAAGGACCCAGGCTTGCAATGCGTGATGCTGACGAAGAGCCACCAAGAGACGCTCCAATGCGTCCTTGTGAGTGGCTGAGGGAGTCCTGGATTAGGGGGTATCCGGACAGCCGGATTATATCCTTTGGCTGAACTGTTGGATTATGAAGATACAAGATTGAAGACTTCGTCTCGTGTCCGGATGGGACTCTCCTTGGCATGGAAGGCAAGCTTGGCAATACGGATACGTAGATCTCCTTCCTTGTAACCGACTCTGTGTAACCCTAGCCCCCTCCGGTGTCTATATAAACCGGAGGGTTTAGTCCGTAGGACCAAAAACAACAATCATACCATAGGCTAGCTTCTAGGGTTTAGCCTCTTCGATCTCGTGGTAGATCAACTCTTGTACTATTCATATTATCAAGAACAATCAAGCAGGACGTAGGGTATTACCTCCATCAAGAGGGCCCGAACCTGGGTAAACATCGTGTCCCCAGCTGCCTCCTGTTACCATCCGCCTTAGACACACAGTTCGGGACCCCCTACCCGAGATCCGCCAGCTTTTGACACCGACATTGGTGCTTTCATTGAGAGTTCCTCTGTGTCGTCATCGTTAGGCTTGATGGCTCCTTCGATCATCGATTGCAATGCAGTCCATGGTGAGACTTTTCTCCCCGGACAGATCTTCGTATTCGGCGGCTTCACACTGCGGGCCAACTCGCTTGGCCATCTGGAGCAGATCGAGAGTTACGCCCCTGGCCACCAGGTCAGGTTTGGAAGCTTAAACTACACAGCCGACATCCGCGGAGACTTGATCTTCGACGGATTCGAGCCCCTGCCGAGTGCGCCACACGGTCACGATGAGCATGATTTAGCTCTACCATCGGACAATGTTCAGGAGACCGCACCGACAACCGCTCCGACCCTCAATTCGGAGCCAATTGCGCCATCCATGGACGGGTGGATAGACCCCGCCACGGAGGCCGCATTCTCAATGGCGATCGAGCCGAGTATTGACCTTACCCTTCACGAGAGCTGTGACGCCAAACTGCCGGAATCTTCCCTGGCCACGGACTCCGAACCGCCTGCGCCCGTACCTATTGAATCCGATTGGGCGCCGATCATGGAGTTCACCTCCGCGGATATCTTTCAGCACTCGCCCTTCGGCGACATACTGAACTCATTAAGGTCTCTCTCCTTGTCAGAAGAGTCCTGGCCGAACTATGTCCGACAGGATTGGGATGTGGACGACGAAGAAATTCGCCGCCCACCCACCACCCACTTAGTAGCCACTGTCGACGATTTGACCGACATGCTCGACTTCGACTCCAAAGACATCGACGGTATGGACAGCGATGCAGGAGACGAACAAGAACCACTGCCCACAGGGCACTGGACAACCACCTCATCATATGATATATATGATGGACACACCCAAAGAAGGCAATGGCGACGGGACAACGGAGGATGACCCCTCCAAGAAGCAACCCAAGCGCCGACGTCAGCGGCACCGCTCTAAGTCTCCCCAAGGCAAAAGCGGTGATACCGGCATTGGAGATAACAGCACTCCGGACAGTGCCGAAGATGACGACAACCCCCTCTAGCAAGATTTAGAGCAGGAGGATGGAGAAGCCAGCCCTCCCGAGAGAGTGGCAGATGGAGAGGTGGAGGATGATAATTACATGCCTCCCTCCGAAGACGAGGCAAGCCTTGACGATGACGAATTTGTCGTGCCTGAGGATCCCGTCGAGCAAGAGCGCTTCAAGCGCCGGCTTATAGCCACGGCAAATAGCCTTAAGAAAAAGCAACAACAACTTCAAGCTGATCAAGATTTGCTAGCTGACAGATGGATTGAAGTCCTTGCGGCCGAGGAATATGAACTCGAACGCCCCTCCAGGAGTTACCCAAAGCGCAGGTCGCTACCCCGACTGGAGAAGGAAGCAATAAAATCTACATCTCCAGCATATGACGCGGCTGATCGGCCACCTCATGGCCGCGACAGAGAGGCATTTCAGCCAAAAGCTCAGTCCGCACCCCGATGCCACTCAAATAAAAATGACAAGGCACGGGGAAACACGCTAGACCTGCGAGACGTATTGGAGGACAAAGCAAAACACGCAAGATCGATCTATGGATCACGAGGGCACGCCACTATGCGAGACGATAACCGTCACGCCAGATACAGTAAAAGTAAATCCGGTCGGGCCGGACATAGAGGACAAAACTCATCTAAGCTGCGTCGCGATATAGCCCAGTACAGAGGCGCCGCACACCCCCTATGCTTCACAGATGAAGTAATGGATCACCAAATCCCAGAGGGTTTCAAACCCGTAAATATCGAATCATACGACGGTACAACAAATGCTGCGGTATGGATCGAGGACTTCCTCCTGCACATCCACATGGCCCGCGGTGATGATCTACACGCCATCAAATACCTCCCACTCAAACTCAAAGGACCAGCTCGGCATTGGCTCAACAGCCTGCCAGCAGAATCCATTGACTGTTGGGAAGATCTGGAAGCCGCATTCCTCGACAACTTCCAGGGCACTTATGTGCGACCACTAGATGCCGATGACTTGAGCCACATAATTCAGAAGCCATAGGAATCGGCCAGGCAATTCTGGACACGGTTCCTAACAAAGAAAAATCAAATCGTCGACTGTTCGGATGAAGAGGCCCTAGCAGCTTTTAAGCACAACATCCGCGACGAGTGGCTCGCCCGGCACCTTGGCCAGGAAAATCCGAAATCTATGGCAGCCCTCACGACACTCATGACCCGCTTTTGAGCGGGAGAGGATAGCTGGCTGGCTCGCAGCAATAACATATCAAAGAACCATGGTACTTCGGATACCAAGGATAGCAATGGCAGGTCACGTCGCAACAAACACAAGCGCCGCATCAACAATGACAATACCGAGGATACGACAGTCAATGCCAGATTCAGAGGCTCTAAACCCGGTCAGCGGAAAAAGCCATTCAAAAGAAGCACTCTGGGCCCGTCCAGTTTGGACCGTATACTCGATCGCTTGTGTCAAATACACGGCACCCCCGACAAGCCAGCCAACCACACCAACAGGGAATGTTGGGTGTTCAAGTAGACCGACAAGTTAAATGCCGAAAACAAGGACAAGGGGCTGCATAGTGATGACGAGGAGGAGCCCCGGCCGCCGAACACCGAAGGACAGAAGAGGTTCCCCCCACAAGTGCGGATGGTGAACATGATATACGCAACCCACATCCCCAAGAGGGAGCGGAAGCGTGCGCTAAGGGACGTATATGCGTTGGAGCCAGTCGCCCCAAAGTTCAACCCATGGTCCTCCTGTCCGATCACCTTCGATCGCAGGGACCACCCCACTAGTATCCATCATGGTGGATTCGCCGCACTGGTCCTAGACCCAATCATCGACGGATTTCACCTCACTCGAGTCCTTATGGACGGCGGCAGCAGCCTGAACCTGCTTTATCAGGACACAGTGCGCAAAATGGGTATAGACCCCTCAAGGATCAAACCCACAAAAACGACCTTCAAAGGCGTCATACCAGGTGTAGAGGCCCATTGCACATGCTCAGTCACACTGGAAGTGGTCTTCGGATCCTCGGATAACTTCCGAAGCGAGGAGTTAATCTTAGATATAGTCTCGTTCCGCAGTGGCTATCACACACTGCTCGGGTGAACCGCATTTGCGAGATTCAATGTGGTACCGCATTATGCATACCTCAAGCTCAAGATGCCAGGACCTCGGGGGGTCATCATAGTCAATGGAAACATAGAGTGCTCTCTCCGCACGGAGGAGCACACTGTGGCCCTCGCAGCAGAAGCACAAAGCAGCCTCTTAAGGCAATCCACCAGTTCGGCGATTAAACACCCGGACACCGTCAAGCGTGCCCGGAGTAATCTGCAACAAGACCGCCTTGCACGTTCCGAGCTCGCATAACAATGCGGCCCCCACCCCAGTCCCAGCCAAACAGCGAAATCTGTGCCACGCGTACATAATTACGCATTGAAAATACCACGGGCATAGGTGGGGGGGCGTGACTACGGCACGCCCGAAAACGTGGCTCAACCGCACTAGGGGCTTCCCACGTTGTTATTTTTTCTCTTTCAGGACTTCACTCTCTGGAAACCCCATCCGTCAGTACGATTGCTGGACACATGATACAACAACCAAGGAGGCAGAAAGCTACGTCGCACCATGGAATTCCCAGGTGGTCTCTGATAACGAGTGAAATACCTGCTTTAAATACCATTCCTCAGCTTGCCCTTGGAGGGGACATGTCAAATAGTCCTACTTTTTGCTTATCGCACTACTTGTATCATTCTGCTTCGACGCACCTTTTTGAATAAACAATGCATAGCACTAGACTATTACCGCATTATATCTTCTTATATATATATGTTCATTCATGACATTCAGCACCCATACACACTGGTAAGGCCAATACGCCAGGGGCTTAAGCATACCCCATAATACGGCGTGAGAAGTCCGAACACTTTTGACAGTGCGGCACCCTGAAATTATAGCATTATATGCATCAGCTCCGAATCATGTCTTGGGTCAATAGTTGGGTTTGCCCGGCTCCCATGTTTTGGTACCTTACGTTCCGCTATATCGGCTAAGGTAGCACTGGGAGAACTACTGCGATTGTGCCCCGGTTCATCTGGGCAAGCACCTCAGTAGAGAAAGCTAAAACTGACTGTCATGATAAGGAGAGAGCTGGTCGTTGTTCGAGAGGTCTCGAGTCCCTAAAGACTTATGCCGCTTAGAGCGAGGAGTCGGCTTTGTCCGGCTTAGGCGTGTATAGCGCCCCGAATTCGGCCTTCCGAATACTAGGGGCTTCGCCAAAATTTAAAATTGTAGACTTCTATGGCTAAGTGAGAGTGATAAAGCATTATAGTCCGATTGCCTTGTTTGTTGTCATGAGCACCTCCCTCGAAGGACCCAACAATGGGAAAAAGAGTGCTCAGATTTATCCCGAACACCCCAACACTCGTGGCATGGGGGCAGAAGCCGATGACTGGCCATCTCTCAGATTTGATAAACAGCCGCACAGAAGGTAATATTTTCAATTCAGACAAGCATTGCATAGTGCACATGAACAAGTTTTCATAATACAGGATCACACGAGCAAGTTCATTCAAAAATTACATCCTTCGCACACTCGTCCGCCACAAGACGGGCACCCTTCAGGACACACTCATAATACATTTCAGGGTGCCGATGCTCCTTGCCCTGCGGCGGCCCCTCTTTCACCAGCTTCTCGGCGTCCATCTTGGCCCAGTGCACCTTCGCACGGGCAAAAGCCCGACATGCACCTTCGATGCAGACGGACCGCTTGATGACTTCCAGCCATGGGCAGGCATCCACAAGCCGCCTCACCAGGCCGAAGTAGCTATTGGGAAGGGAGTCGCCAGGCCACATCCGGACTATAAGGCCCCTCATGGCCTGTTCGGCCACCTTGTGCAGCTCGACCAGTTGCTTCAGCTGGTCGCTCACAGGCATCGGGTGTTCGGTCCCAGTATACTGAGACCAGAACAACTTCTCCGTCGAGCTTCCCTCCTCGGCCTGGCAGTACTTTGCGGCATCCGACACGCTGCGGGGCAAATCTGCGATCGCTCCTAGAGAGCTCCGGACTCGGGTAAGTAACAAGTAATTTACTTTCACATGCTTGCTTTGCATAATGAATGCCTTACCCGCCGCTATCTTCCTCATCGCCTCAATTTCTTGGAGGGCCTTTTGGGCTTCAGCCTTGGAATGCTTTGTGCTCTCAAGGGCCGCGGCAATCTCGGACTCTCGCGTCTTCTAGTCAAGCTCCAAAGTCTTGTGCTTCTTCACGAGAGCCTGGAGCTCTTGCTGCACCTCGCCCACCTGTGCCTCTTGTTTCTCCTGCTCGGTGCGCTCCTCGGCCGCTTTGTTTTCGGTCTCGGACATCGCTTGCTTCAGGGTCGCCACTTCGGTCGTGGCCCCTGGCACATACATGATGATCCTATCATTTTGCAACCACATCTTATATATATATAGACAAGGTATTACTTACCTTTGTCCTCCTCGAGCTGCTTCTTGGCAAGGCCGAGATCTTTCTCGGACCGCTCGAGGTTCTGCTTTAGTGCGGCGACCTCTGTAGTCAGTGCGGTAGAGGTCAGCAGCGAAGCCTGCATACACATATAGACATACTTGTATTAGACTCGTGCAGATATTATTTGATCCTCTATTTGGCTTTTCTTTGTGAACACCAAACAGAGCATCAGGGGCTACTGTCTTGTAGTAATATTTTCCTATATTTTAAATACTTACCTCAAAGCCTGTTAGAAGGCTGGCACAGGCTTCAGTCAGTCCGCTCTTGGCGGACTGAACCTTCTTGATCACCGCACTCATAATAGTGCGGTGCTCTTCGTTGATGGAAGCTCCATGAAGCGCTCCCAGCAGGTTGTCCGGTGCCTCTGGATGGACAGAGGTCACCGGCACGGGCGGCTTGCCCATCTTGGAAGGGGGCCGCCTGCCGGAGTCTGGAACCACTGGAGGTTCCGGCACAGTGTTCGGCTGAGGGCCGAACTTGGAGCCCTTGGGAGTCTTGCTCCCTTTGCACCTGGAGTCCGGAAGGTCGCCTTGAGGCGCCTCCAGGACTACCTCCCCTCGGCTCGGTGCTCCTTGAGACAATACCTTGACATTGTCCGTAGGGCGAGGACAGGAGGCGGTTGGAAGTGAATCACTATTCATATCCGGCGAGTACAAAGAACCACCCAACGAGGATACGTCGATACGGGTTCGGGGCGGACTGCATGATCATATTCAGCGTTAGGAGAAGCAGTGCAATAAAAGTATGCTATAAGTTACTCTGGTATCCGAATACTTACGACTTCGCCAGGGGCTTGGCCCTGAGTAACCACTCGTCTTCGCCGTCGGCGGCGGTGGTGGAACAGTCCGGAAGGAGAGTCCTTCCCTTCTTGGACCCTTCGGCCTCCCCAGTTGGGGTGGCCTTCCTTTTCTTGTCTCCCCCGGCTAGAGGGGGAGAACCTTCATTCTCCTCCTCCTTGTTTTCACGGGAGGAGTGCGTCTCGGAGTTATCAGACGATGAGTCCGATACCACCTGGCGCTGGGAACTCTTTCGGGTTCCCGTGGCCTTCTTCTTGGTCTTCTTCTACGGCACCTCATAAGGAGCCGGAGTCCGCATCTTCGTCAGGAGAGCGTCCGCAGGGTCTTCGGGCAGAGGGGCCAGGCAATCAATCTGATCCGATGTCTCCACCCAGTCCTGTCAAAGGCATGGGAGCTCAGATCCCGCACATGGTTAAACTATGGAAAATAAACACCCTACGTGATGTACAGAACTTACCGGATTCGCAGGGCGCGTCGCGCTTAGCCCGCGGTCCTTGGTAAGGGGAGGGGGGAGCTCAGCGCCCTTGAACAGCACCTTCCAGACGTCCTTGTGCGTCGTGTCAAAGAGCTCGCGTAGAGTCTGGTGCTGGGCCGGGTCGAACTCCCATAAGTTAAAATCCCGTTGTTGACACGGGAGGATCCGGCGGAAGAGCATGACCTGGACTATGTTAACAAGCTTGAGTTTCTTGCTTATCATGTTCCGGATACACTTCTGGAGTCCGTCCAGCTCCACCGATGAGCCCCAGGACAGGCCCTTCTCCTTCCAGGAAGTGAGCCGAGTGGGGATTCCAGATCGAAACTCGGGGGCCGCCACCCAGTTGGTGTCGCGCGGCTAGGTGATGTAGAAACACCCCGATTGCCACCCCTTTATGGTCTCCACGTAAGAGCCCTCGAGCCATTTAACGTTGGGCATTTTGCCCACCATGGCTCCACCGCATTCCGCTTGTTGGCCGCCTACTACCTTCGGTTTGACATTGAAGGTCTTCAGCCACAGGCCGAAGTGGGGCCGGACGTGGAGGAAAGCCTCGCACACGACGATGAACGCCGAGATATTGAGGATGAAATTCGGGGCCAGATCATGGAAGTCCAGCCCATAATAGAACATAAGGCCGCGGACGAATGGATGGAGGGGAAACCCCAGTCTGCGGATGAAGTGGGGAGGAAAACCACCCTTTCGTAAGGTTCTGGGGTAGGGACGATCTGCCCCGCGGCTGGCAGCCGATGCGCGATATCCACGGCTAAGTATCCGGCCCCACGCAACTTTTTGATGTCTCCCTCCGTGACGGAGGAGACCATCCACTTGCCTCACGCTCCGGACATGTTTGGAGAGGGTTGGGGAGAAGGATGTGGACTTGGGCGCATGAGCTCGAGTGCGCGAGAATGGATGAGCAAGGAGGAAGAAGGCGTGGGTAGAAAAAGGTGAACCCTTATCCCTTTATAAGGGCGGACGAAAACTATGCGCCCCCACCAGCCTGGTAAAACTCGCTTATCCCCAAGCGCCGTAATTGATGGTGCGGTCAGGTTACCCATGTCCGTATTGATGGGAATCCCATAATAAGGGGACACGATCTCTGCTTCGACAAGAAGTGCCAAGGAAACCGCCTCGCGAAACACGCTGAGGTTGGTTGTGAAAAACGATTCGAATGGTGACCTGGCTGTGGTGTGATGTCACACTACGGAATGCGTCGACAGATTAGATTTGTGAAAATATTATTCTCTCTACGGTTGTATGTGGAACTTGTTTTGCAGAGCCGGACACGATCCTCATGTTCAAAATCTTCTATGAAGTATTCGGAGGAGGAACCCGCCTTGCAATGCCGAAGACAATTTGCACGCCGGACTCATCGTCATTGAAGCCTGGTTCAGGGGCTACTGAGGGAGTCCTGGATTAGGGGGTATCCGGACAGCCGGATTATATCCTTTGGCCGGACTATTGGATTATGAAGATACAACATTGAATACTTCGTCCCGTGTCCGGATGGGACTCTCCTTGGCGTGGAAGGCAAGCTTGGCAATACGTATATGTAGATCTCCTTCCTTGTAACCGACTCTGTGTAACCCTAGCCCCCTCCGGTGTCTATATAAACCAGAGGGTTTAGTCCGTAGGACCAAGAACAACAATCATACCATAGGCTAGCTTCTAGGGTTTAGCCTCTTCGATCTCGTGGTAGATCAACTCTTGTACTACTCATATTATGAAGAACAATCAAGCAGGACGTAGGGTATTACCTCCATCAAGAGGGCCCGAACCTGGGTAAACATTGTGTCCCCTGCCTCCTGTTACCATCCGCCTTAGACGCACAGTTCGGGACCCCCTACCTGATATCCGCCGGTTTTGACACCCACAATGGCCTGCTGAAAATTTTATGGATCGAGCGGGAATAAAAGAATAATTTAACGCATATTTACGTAACGCTGATCTTGTGAGCTTCGAGGAAGAGAAGTGCAGTCAGTATCATAACCTCACTAGTTCCTTTGTGAGGAGGTTTGAATTTTCCACTTCACGTAATTCTCCAACTGTCCTGTTTGATCTTTATGATAAATCTTATACCATGGACTTAGAGGATTTTACCACTGCATGCAAAATTCCACAATGGGGTAGTATAAGGGATCCTCACAAATCTGAATTTAGAGATTTTCTTGCTAATATAACTGTGGGAGAATCTAGAGATATTACACAAGCTACCATAGGAAGCATTCACTTTCCTGCTATACATTATTTTGCTCTCTTCATAGGTAGATGCATAAATGGTAAAGATGAGGCATGTCACGTGTGTGTCCCTGACCTCAATATTCTTAGGAGTGCTGTGTTAGGAGACAAATCATATAATTTGGGAGCCATTGTTGCACGTAGGTTGCATCTTAATAGACTTAATGGAGATTTCTTTGGTGGAATTTATGCAACTTGCGTAGCTAATTTTCTTGGTATAGATGTACGCAAAGATGATATTGAATTACCTCCTACCTTTCTAGATTATAATGCTATGGTTCACCACCATTTTGTCGAGAGGAACAAATCACCTCTCCAGCACCGACTAATCTTTGACAGACATCATGTTGTCCGTATTACTCTCCCTGCTCCTGCTTTCTTTGATTATCAGGCAAGAGGAGGATATACTATTACCAGAGAGGAGGTAGATGAGTACGAGAGGAGGGCGGAGGCCGCTCTTCGCCACACTGCAGCTCAGGAGGCGATAGCCGCTGCATCTCAGTACAACCCCAACTTCAACTACGAATATCAGCCAGGCCAGCCGTGGCCATAGACCAACTTAGGCCAAAAGCCTAAGCTTGGGGGAGTACGTATTTCCCACCATCATTACATTTATGTTCCCACACACTCATTGCTAGATGTCGATGTTCATACTTTTTCATTGTATCATCCATGCTAGTTTAATTTCCTTTTTATGCTTTCTTCTTGTAAGTTTAATAAACCTTAAGAAAAACCAAAAAAAAATAGTAGTAGTTTACTTTTCTTGTTGTAGTAATAATTAAAAAGAAAACCCCAAAATATTTCCCGTTCTTCTTTTGCTTCTTGGGAGCTTTCCCGTGTAAATAGTTTTATTTCTTTTTCTTTTCTTAGGGGGTCAGTAGGAGAAGACCATGATTAAATTGTTGAAGTGGCTCTTATATGCTTTATTGTTGATTTAACCAAGAGCCCATATTTCTTTGTCTTCTCCTGTTTATTGAATGCTCACAGATTCCAGCTTAGTCCAATGCACGTGCACTCTTATTATTATTCACATCGTTCGGTCGTGCAAGTGAAAGGCAATTATGATGATATATGATGGACTGACTGAGATAAGAAAAGCTGGTATGAACTCGACCTCTTTTGTTTTTTTAAATATGATGAGTTCATCAATCTTGATTCAGCTTGTTATGAATAAACATGTTTGCAATGACAATTAGAGATCATAGTTGCTTGTGCCATGCTTGATTAGCTATGAGTTATAATGGTTTACCTTGCGTGCCAACATGCTATTGAGATGGCTATGATGTGGTATGATGGGGTGGTATCCTTCTTTGAATGATTGAAGTGACTTGACTTGGCACATGTTCATGCATGTAGTTGAAACAAATCAACATAGCCTTCACAATATTTATGTTCATGGTGGATTATATCCTACTCATGCTTGCATCCAATGTTTATTAATTTTAATGCATGTACATGGCTGTTGTCGCTCTCTAGTTGGTCGTTTCCCAGTCTTTTGCTAGCCTTCACCTGTACTAAACGGGAATACCGCTTGTGCATCCAATCCCTTAAACCCCAAAGTTATTCCAGATGAGTCCACTATACCTTCCTATATGCGGTATCTACATGCCGTTCCAAGTAATTTTGTATGTGCCAAACTCTAAACCTTCAAATAATCATCCTGTTTTGTATGCTCGAATAGCTCATGTATCAACTAGGGCTATCTGTATCTTCCATGCTAGGCGGGTTATTCTCAAGAGGAGTGGACTCCGCTCCTCACTCACGAGAAAATGGCTGGTCACCGGGATGCCCAGTCCCATGCTCTATGCAAACTAAATCAAAATAATTGCAAAACAAAACTCCCCCTGGGACTGTTGTTAGTTGGAGGCACTCGTTGTTTTGAGCAAGCCATGGATTGATGTTTGTTGGTGGAGGGGGAGTATAAACTTTACCATTCTATTTGGGAACCACCTATAATGTGTGTAGCATGGAAGATATCGCCATCTCTTGGTTGTTACGTTGACAATGAAAGTATACCGCTCAAAATATTAATTATCTCTATTTCAAAACCGAGTTCTGGCACCTCTACAAATCCCTGCTTCCCTCTGCGAAGGGCCTATCTATTTACTTTTATGTTGAGTCATCACCCTCTTATTAAAAGCACTAGCTGGAGAGCGCAGCTGTCATTTGCATTCATCACTGTTAATTTATATTGGGTGTGACTATGATTGGATCTCTTTTACCATGAATTACAATGTCTAGTCAGTCCTTGATCTTTAAAGGTGCTCTGCATTTATGTTTTGCGGTCTCAGAAAGGGCTAGCGAGATACCATCTTGTTATATCATATTATGATTGTTTTGAGAAAGTATTGTCATCCAAGATTTATTTTTTTGCCATCTAGTTGATTATGCTATTGATATGGGTAATCATGAGACCTGAGAATTATTGCAAATGTGGTTAGTTATAATCTTTGCTGAAAACTTGAATGCTAGCTTGACATATTTACAACAACAAGAGCAAACAGAGTTTGTAAAAGTTTTTCTTTATTTCTTTCAGTTTGTCAACTGAATTGCTTGAGGACAAGCAAGGGTTTAAGCTTGGGGGAGTTGATACGTCTCCGTCGTATCTACTTTTCCAAACACTTTTGCCCTTGCTTTGGACTCTAACTTGTATGATTTGAATGGAACTAACCCAGACTGACGCTGTTTTCAGCAGAATTGCCATGATGTTGTTTTATGTGCAGAAAACAAAAGTTCTTAGAATGACCCGAAACTCCACGGAATATCTTACAATAAATAATAAAAAATCCTCGCCAAAGATGAAGACCAGGGGGCCCACACCCTGTCCACGAGGGTGGGGGCGCCCCCCTAGGGCGCGCCCCCTACCTCGTGGGCCCCCTGGAGACCTCCCGACTCCAACTCCAACTCTATATATTTGCTTTCGGGGAGAAAAAAATCAGGGAGAAGAATTCATCACGTTTTACAATACGGAGCCGCCGCCAAGCCCTAAAACCTCTCGGGAGGGCTGATCTGGAGTCCGTTCAGGGCTCCAGAGAGAGGGATTCGTCGTTGTCATCATCATCAACCATCCTCCATCACCAATTTCATGATGCTCACCGCCGTGCATGAGTAATTCCATCGTAGGCTTGCTGGGCGGTGATGGGTTGGATGAGATTTATCATGTAATCGAGTTAGTTTTGTTAGGGTTTGATCCCTAGTATCCACTATGTTCTGAGATTGATGTTGCTATGACTTTGCTATGCTTAATGCTTGTCACTAGGTCCCGAGTGCCATGATTTCAGATCTGAACCCATTATGTGTTTCATCAATATATGAGTGTTCTTGATCCTATCTTGCAAGTCTATAGTCACCTATTATGTGTTATGATCTGTTAACCCCGAAGTGACAATAATCGGGATACTTACCGGTGATGACCGTAGTTTGAGGAGTTCATGTATTCACTATGTGCTAATGCTTTGTTCCGGTACTCTATTAAAAGGAGGCCTTAATATCCCTTAGTTTCCATTAGGACCCCGCTGCCACGGGAGGGTAGGACAAAAGATGTCATGCAAGTTCTTTTCCATAAGTACGTATGACTATATTCGGAATACATGCCTACATTGCATTGATGAATTGGAGCTAGTTCTGTGTCACCCTATGTTATGACTGTTACATGATGAACTGCATCCGGCATAATTATCCATTACTGATCCGATGCCTACGATCTTTCCATATACTGGTTTACGCTTATTTACTTTCCCGTTGCTATTGTTACAATCACTACAAAATACCGAAAACATTACTTTGCTTTCATTACTCTTTTGTTACCGTTACCACCACTATCATATTACTTTGCTACAGATACTAAGTTTCCAGGTGTGGTTGAATTGACAACTCAGCTGCTAATACTTGAGAATATTCTTTGGCTCCCCTTGTGTCGAATCAATAAATTTGGGTTGAATACTCTACCCTCGAAAGCTGTTGCGATCCCCTATACTTGTGGGTTATCAACCCCGCGCTAGGAGGAGAAGACGACCATCCCGAGGACTACATCATCATCGACGACACCGACTCCGACCCCGAAAGTAGTGATGATGATTACAAAGACGAAGCTGGAGCGGACATCATGGAGTCTTCCACTGATCAAAATTTCTATATGACCACCATATTATTAGTAGAATTACCCCCATGTAAATAGTAGTAGCCCGGGTATCTTTGTAACGGTAGCTAGATCGATTTTATGCCCTTATTTGAATTGAGTGGTGCGATATGAATGTGTTTGTCTCATGTGCATACGGGTAGTGCTTTCTCTTTAGACCTAATTCTATTATAATCTCTTCCCTCTAAACCCATCAGATGCCTCCGAGACGTGACCCCGAATTTGTCTTCCCACTAGAGCTCACTCAGTTGATCCAACAGCAGAATGCCTTGATGCAGCTACAAGTCCAGAACCAAGGCAACAACAACAACAACCCACTGCCACCACCCCCAGTTGACAACTTAGCCCGTTTTTTAAGGTTGAATCTGCCGGTGTTTTCCAGTGGCATCGAGATGATTGTTGCTGATGATTGGCTACGCAGGATTGGAAGGGAGTTGACCACCGCAGGTTGCACAGATGTGGAGAAGGTGTGCTTTGCTGCACACCAACTGGATGGACCCGCAGCCTCATGGTGGGAGAATTACACAACCACTTTTCCCATAGCCAATGTCACTTGGGATCAGTTTCAGCAAGCTTTCCGCACAGCCCATGTCTCTACAGGAGCAATGAATATGAATAAGCGTGAGTCTCACAACTTACGCCAGGGAAATCATACTATGGGGCAGTACATGGATGAGTTTAGCAAGTTAGCCCGCTATACCCCAGATGATGTGGCCACAGATGCCATGAAGCGGGAGAAGTTTATGGAAGGACTGAATGCTGAGATGAGTATGCAGTTGATGGTGGCAACATTCACTAAATATCAGGAGTTGGTAGATCGGGCCCTTATGATTGAAAGCAAACAGCAGCAGATAGAGAGCCGCAAACGGAAGTATGGATAGGGGAAGTACAATTGTGGAGCTCAGAAGAAGCCTCGCTTTACCCCTAACTCCGGAGGTTACACCCATAACCATGGAGTCCACACTCACAATGGAGGAAGTTCACATAACCACAGTGGCCCCAGGAATGGAAATGGGAATGGTGGAAGGACTAGCCAGAACTGTTCCAACCCAGCAACATCCACCAGGAAGGATCTAAGTCACATTACTTGTTTCAAGTGCGGGAAGACTGGACACTACGCCACTGAGTGTTCTGAAGCAAAGAATGGAAACGGAAATGGAAGTTCAGGTAAAAAGCCCAATCCTTTCACCAAAGGTCAGGTGACACTACAAAAAAAGACACATCCGTGACATTTTGGGCTGAATGAAATTTTTTTCTGTCATACTTATAACACTTCTATGACGATAATTGTGACAAAACCCGGTATCATCATTGATGTGGTGGGATCCTACTTCTATGACAGAAAATCATGACAAAAAATGGGCTTTTCATCCTGGGTGGGCCGGAGACGCAGCTGCATGACATTCTTTGGGCCATCCATGACGGCAAAACCGTGGTAGAAGCGAGGGCGAGGAAAATATCGGGGTGTTCCCGATTACGGTGGGTGATCGGGGCCGAGTGATGCACATTTCTCTCGTACATGCACGCGCGTGGGTGCGAGGCGTTGGGATCTAACTGAACCTGAGCGAGGTGTTCGCCTACTGAACCCGAGCGATTGCACTGCAGGCTACGCATTACAGACCCCGAGCGATCGACCGATGGTTGTTAACTGAACCTGATCGAGCGATTCTTCGCTACTACTGCTAATTGAAGCCGATCGATGCT